>NC_067491.1:64256984-64556984 GCF_947179515.1 Apodemus sylvaticus | reverse complement strand
GTAAAGACAAATAAATACGTATTAGGAATATGTAAACTTTACAAGAACAAATAACGCATCGTGCAAAATTAACTTGTTTTTCCTTAACAACACGTTGTAACTCGAAAAGATTTGGTGTTGCATGTATGACTAAGCATCTAGCCTCAAAAGAGAATGCACAGGAGAGTTTTCTCTCGAAGGAATATGTCAGAATACCACGTTATAAGGAAATCCTGCATCTTGCAGAATTACCTTGTTTTTTCCTAAACAAAACGTTTTAACTCGAAAAGCTTTGGTGTAGCGTGTATGTCTAAGTGTGTAGGCTCAGAAGAGAACGCACAGAAGAGTTTTCTCTCAAAAGAATATGTAAGAATAACACGTTACAGGGAAATACAGTGTTGCAGATAAAGACAAATACGTATGTATTAGAAATACTTAAACTTTACGAGAAGAAATAACGCATCCTAAAAAATTATCTTGTATTTCCTAAACAATACGTTTTAACTCGAAAAGATTTGGTGTTGCGTGTATGTCTAAGAATTTAGCCTCAAAAGAGAATGCACAGGAGAGTTTTCTCTCGAAGAATATGTAAGAATACCACGTTACAAGGTAATACAGTGTTGCAGAGTAAAGACAAATACGTATGTATTAGAAATACTTAAACTTTAATAAAAGAAATAACGCATCGTACAAAATTATCTTCTTTTTCCGAAACAACACGTTGTATCTCGAAAAGCTTTGGTGTTGTGTGTATGTCTAAGCATGCAGCCTCAAAAGAGAACTCACAGGAGGGTTTTTTCTCGAAGAATATGTAAGAATACCACGTTATAAGGAAATACAGTGTTGCAGAGTAAAGACAAATAAATACGTATTAGGAATATGTAAACTTTACAAGAACAAATAACGCAACGTGCAAAATTAACATGTTTTTCCTTAACAACACGTTGTAACTCGAAAAGATTTGGTGTTGCATGTATGACTAAGCATCTAGCCTCAAAAGAGAATGCACAGGAGAGTTTTCTCTCGACGGAATATGTCAGAATACCACGTTATAAGGAAATCCCGCATCTTGCGGAATTACCTTGTTTTTTCCTAAACAAAACGTTTTAACTCGAAAAGCTTTGGTGTAGCGTGTATGTCTAAGTGTGTAGGCTCAGAAGAGAACGCACAGAAGAGTTTTCTCTCAAAAGAATATGTAAGAATAACACGTTACAGGGAAATACAGTGTTGCAGATAAAGACAAATACGTATGTATTAGAAATACTTAAACTTTACGAGAAGAAATAACGCATCCTAAAAAATTATCTTGTATTTCCTAAACAATACGTTTTAACTCGAAAAGATTTGGTGTTGCGTGTATGTCTAAGAATTTAGCCTCAAAAGAGAATGCACAGGAGAGTTTTCTCTCGAAGAATATGTAAGAATACCACGTTACAAGGTAATACAGTGTTGCAGAGTAAAGACAAATACGTATGTATTAGAAATACTTAAACTTTAATAGAAGAAATAACGCATCGTACAAAATTATCTTCTTTTTCCGAAACAACACGTTGTATCTCGAAAAGCTTTGGTGTTGTGTGTATGTCTAAGCATGCAGCCTCAAAAGAGAACTCACAGGAGAGTTTTTTCTCGAAGAATATGTAAGAATACCACGTTATAAGGAAATACAGTGTTGCAGAGTAAAGACAAATAAATACATATTAGGAATATGTAAACTTTACAAGAACAAATAACGCATCGTGCAAAATTAACATGTTTTTCCTTAACAACACGTTGTAACTCGAAAAGATTTGGTGTTGCATGTATGACTAAGCATCTAGCCTCAAAAGAGAATGCACAGGAGAGTTTTCTCTCGAAGGAATATGTCAGAATACCACGTTATAAGGAAATCCCGCATCTTGCGGAATTATCTTGTTTTTTCCTAAACAAAACGTTTTAACTCGAACAGCTTTGCTGTAGCGTGTATATCTAAGTGTGTAGGCTCAGAAGAGAATGCACAGGAGAGTTTTCTCTCAAAAGAATATGTAAGAATAACACGATACAGGGAAATACAGTGTTGCAGATAAAGACAAATACGTATGTATTAGAAATACTTAAACTTTACGAGAAGAAATAACGCATCCTAAAAAATTATCTTGTATTTCCTAAACAATACGTTTTAACTCGAAAAGATTTGGTGTTGCGTGTATGTCTAAGAATTTAGCCTCAAAAGAGAATGCACAGGAGAGTTTTCTCTCGAAGAATATGTAAGAATACCACGTTACAAGGTAATACAGTGTTGCAGAGTAAAGACAAATACGTATGTATTAGAAATACTTAAACTTTAATAGAAGAAATAACGCATCGTACAAAATTATCTTCTTTTTCCGAAACAACACGTTGTATCTCGAAAAGCTTTGGTGTTGTGTGTATGTCTAAGCATGCAGCCTCAAAAGAGAACTCACAGGAGAGTTTTTTCTCGAAGAATATGTAAGAATACCACGTTATAAGGAAATACAGTGTTGCAGAGTAAAGACAAATAAATACGTATTAGGAATATGTAAACTTTACAAGAACAAATAACGCATCGTGCAAAATTAACATGTTTTTCCTTAACAACACGTTGTAACTCGAAAAGATTTGGTGTTGCATGTATGACTAAGCATCTAGCCTCAAAAGAGAATGCACAGGAGAGTTTTCTCTCGAAGGAATATGTCAGAATACCACGTTATAAGGAAATCCCGCATCTTGCGGAATTATCTTGTTTTTTCCTAAACAAAACGTTTTAACTCGAACAGCTTTGCTGTAGCGTGTATATCTAAGTGTGTAGGCTCAGAAGAGAATGCACAGGAGAGTTTTCTCTCAAAAGAATATGTAAGAATAACACGATACAGGGAAATACAGTGTTGCAGATAAAGACAAATATGTACGTATTAGAAATACTTAAACTTTATGAGAAGAAATAATGCATCCTAAAAAATTATCTTGTATTTCCTAAACAATACGTTTTAACTCAAAAAGATTTGGTGTTGCGTGTATGTCTAAGCATGTAGCCTCAATAGAGAATGCACAGGAGAGTTTTCTCTCGAAAAAATATGACAGAATACCACGTTTAAAGGAAATCTCGCATCTTGCAAAATTATCTTCTTTTTCCTATACAACAGGTTGTAACTCGAAAAGCTCTGGTGTTGCGTGTATGTCTAAGCGTGTAGCCTCAGAAGACAACACACAGGAGAGTTTTCTCTCAAAAGAATATGTAACAATACAACGTTACAAGGAAATACAGTGTTGCAGAGTAAAGACAAATACGTATGTATTAGAAATAGTTAAACTTTACGAGAAGAAATAACACATCCTGCAAAATTATCTTGTATATCCTAAACAACTCATTGTAACTTGAAAGGATTTGGTGGTTCGTCTATGTCTAAGCGTGTATCCTCAAAAGAGAACCGACAGGAGAATTTTCTCTAGAAAAAATGTGCCAGAATACCACATTTTAAGGAAATCTCGCATCGTGCGAAATTATCTTGTTTTTCCTAAACAACACGTTGTTTATTATTTACGATGCGTTATTTCTTCTCTTAAAGTGTTTCCAATACGTATGTATTTGTCTTTACTCTGCAACACTGTATTTTCTTATAATGTGGTATTCTTACATATTCGTTCAAGAGAAAACTCTCCTGTGCGTTCTCTTTTGAGGCTCCATGCTTACACATACATTCAACACCAAAGCTTTTCGAGTTACAACATGTTGTTTAGGAAAAACAAGATAATTTCGCACGATGTGAGATTTCCTTAAAACGTGGTTTTTGACAAATTTTGATGAAAGAAAATTCTCCTGTGGGTTCTCTTTTGAGGCTACACGTTTAGACATACACGTCACACCAAATCTTTTCGAGTTACAACATGTTGTTTAGGAGATACAAGCTAATTTTGTACGATGCGTTAATTCTTCTTGTAAAGTGTTCCCAATACGTACATATTTGTCTTTACTCTGCAACATTGTATTTCCTAATAACGTGGTATTCTTATATATTCGTTCGAGGGAAAACTATCCTGTGCGTTCTCTTTAGAGGTTACACGCTTAGAAATACATGCAACACCAAAGTTTTTCGAGTTACATCGTGTTGTTTTGGAAAAACAAGATAATTTTGCACGATGCGGGATTTTCTTAAAACGTGGTTTCCTGAGAAATTTTGATGAAGAAAGTTCTCCTGTGCGTTCTCTTTTGAGGCTACACGTGTAGACGTATGAGCCACACCAAATCTTTCGAGTTACAACGTGTTGTTTAGGAGATACAAGCCAGTTTTGTACGATGCGTTATTTCTTCTCGTAAAGTCTTTCCAATATGTACTTATTTGTCTTTACTCTGCAAAATTGTATTTGCGTATAACGTGGTATTCTTACATATTCTTTCGAGAGAAAACTCTCCTGTGCCTTCTCTTTTGAGGCTCCACGCTTACACATACACGCAACACCAAAGCTTTTCGAGTTACAACATGTTGTTTAGGAAAAAGAAGATGATTTCCCACGATGCGGGATTTCCTTAAAACGTGGTTTTCTGAAAAATTTTGACGAAAGAAAATTCTCCTGTAGGTTCTCTTTTGAGGCTACACGTTTAGACGTACACGCCACACCAAATCCTTTCGACTTACCACGTGTTGTTTAGGAGATACAAGCTAAGTTTTTACAATCCGTTAATTCTTCTCGTAAAGTGTTTACAAGAAGTACTTGTTTGTCTTTACTCTGCAACATTGTATTTCCTTATAACATGGTATTCTTATATATTCTATCGAGAGAAAACTATCCTGTGCGTTCCCTTTTGAGGCTACACACTTAGACATACAGGCAACACCAACGCTTTTCGAGTTACAACGTGTTGTTTATGAAAAACAAGATAATTTCGCAAGATGCGGGATTTCTTTAAAACGTGGTTTTTTTACAAATTTTGACGAAAGAAAATTCTCCTTGGTTTCTCTTTAGAGGCTACACGTGTAGACGTACGAGCCACACCAAATATTTTCGAGTTACAACATGTTGTTTAGGAGATACAAGCAAATATTGTACGATGCGTTATTTCTTCTCGTATAGAGTTTCCAATAGGTACCTTTTTTTGTCTTTACTCTGCAACACTGTATTTCCTTATAACGTGGTATTCTTACATATTCTTTCGATGGAAAACTCTCCTGTGCATTCTCTTTTGAGGCTACATGCTTAGACAAACACGCATCGCCAAAGCTTTTCGAGTTACAACATGTTGTTTAGGAAAAACAAGATAATTTCGCACGATGCGAGATTTCCATAAAACGTGGTTTTCTGAAAAATTTTGATGAAAGAAAGTTCTCCTGTGGGTTCTCTTTTGAGGCTACACGTGTAGAGGTACGAGCCACACCAAATCTTTTCGAGTTACAACGTGTTGTTTAGGAGATACAAGCTAATTTTGTACGATGCGTTATGTCTTCTCTTAAAGTGTTTCCAATACGTATGTACTTGTCTTTACTCTGCAACACTGTAGTTCCTTATAACGTGGTATTCTTACATATTCTTTCGAGAGAAAACTCTCCTGTCCGTTCGCTTTTGAGGCTACACGCTTAGACATACACGCAACACCAAATCTTCTCGAGTTACAACGTGTTGTTTAGGAAAAACAAGATAATTTCGTACGGTGCGAGATTTCCTTAAACGTTTTATTCTGACAAATTTTGATGAAAGAAAATTCTCCTGTGGGTTCTCGTTTGAGGCTAGACTTTTAGACGTACACGTCACACCAAATATTTTCGAGTTACAACTTGTTGTTTAGGAGATACAAGCTAATTTTGTACGATGCGTTATTTCTTCTCGTAAAGTGTTTCCAATATGTATTTATTTGTCTTTACTCCGCAAAATTGTATTTCCTTATAACGTGGTATTCTTACATATTCTTTCGAGAGAAAACTCTCCTGTGCCCTCACTTTTGAGGCTCCACGCTTACACATACACACAACACCAAAGCTTTTCGAGTTACAACATGCTGTTTAGGAAAATAAGATGATTTCGCATGATGCGGGATTTCCTTAAAACGTGGTTTTCTGAAAAATTTTGAAGAAAGAAAATTCTCCTGTGGGATCTATTTTGAGGCTACACGTTTAGACGTACATGCCACACCAAATCTGTTCGAGTTACAACGTGTTGTTTAGGAGATACAAGCTAATTTTTTACGATGCGTTAATTCTTCTCGTAAAGTGTTTCCAATACGTACGTATTTGTCTTTACTCTGCAACATTGTATTTCCTTTTAACGTGGTATTCTTACATATTCTTTCGAGAGAAAACTTTCCTGGGCGTTCCCTTTTGAGGTTAAACGCTTAGACATACACACAACACCAAAGCTTTTCGAGTAACAACGTGCTGTTTAGGAAAAAACAAGATAATTTCGCATGATGCGAGATTTCCTTAAAACGTGGATTCTGACAAATTTTGATGAAAGAAAATTCTCTTGTGGGTTCTCTTTTGAGGCTACACGTTTGGACGTAAACATCACACCAAATCTTTTCGAGTTACAACGTGTTGTTTAGGAGATACAATCTAATTTTTTACGATGCGTTATTTCTTCTGGTAAAGTGTTTCCAATATGTACTTATTTGCCTTTACTCTGCAAAATTGTATTTCCTTATAACGTGGTATTCGTACATATTCTTGTGAGAGAAAACTCTCTTGTGCGTTCTCTTTTGAGGCTACAAGCTTAGACATACACGCAACACCAAAGCTTTTCGAGTTACAACGTGTTGTTTAGGAAAAACAAGATAATTTCGCACGATGCGATATTTCCTTAAAACGTGGTTTCTGACAAATTTTGACGAAAGAAAATTCTCCTGTGGGTTCTCTTTTAGGCTACATGTTTAGATGTACACGCCACACCAAATCTTTTCGAGTTACAACGTGTTGTTTAGGAGATACAAGATAATTTTTTAAGATGCGTTAACTATTGTCATAAAGTGTTTCCAATATGTACGTTTTTGTCTTTACTCTGCAACACTGTATGTCCTTATAATGTAGTAATCTTACATATTCTTTCGAGAGAAAACTATCCTGTGCGTTCCCTTTTGAGGCTACACATTTAGACATACAGGCAACACCAAAGCTTTTCGAGTTAGAACGTGTTTTTATGAAAAACAAGATAATTTCTCACGATGCGGGATTTCCTTAAAACGTGGTGTTCTGACAAATTTTGACGAAAGAAAATTCTCCTGTGGGTTCTCTTTTGAGGCTACACGTTTAGACGTGCACGCCACACCAAATCCTTTCGAGTTACCACGTGTTGTTTAGGAGATACAAGCTAATTTTTTACTGTGCGTTATTTCTTCTCGTAAAGTGTTTCCAATACGTACACATTTGTCTTTACTCTGCAACATTCTATTTCCTTATAACGTTGTATTCTTACATGTTCTTTCGAGAGAAAACTCTCCTGTGCATTCTCTTTAGAGGTTACACGCTTAGACATACATGCAACACCAAAGCTTTCCGAGTTTCAACGTGTTGTTTAGGAAATCAAGATAATGTTGCATGATGCGGGATTTCCTTAAAACGTGGTTTCCTGACAAATTTTGACGAAAGAAAGTTCTCCTGTGGGTTCTCTTTTGAGGCTACACGTTTAGACGTACGAGCCACACCAAATATTTTTGAGTTACAACGTGTTGTTTAGGAGATACAAGCAAATTTTTTTGTGATGCGTTATTTCTTCTCGTAAAGTGTTTCCAATATGTACTTATTTGTCTTTACTCAGCAACACTGTATTTCCTTATAACGTTGTATTCTTACGTATTCTTTCGAGAGAAAACTATCCTGTGCGTTC
Source organism: Apodemus sylvaticus (assembly GCF_947179515.1). NCBI lineage: Eukaryota > Metazoa > Chordata > Mammalia > Rodentia > Muridae > Apodemus > Apodemus sylvaticus. The sequence continues at coordinate 64,549,196 of NC_067491.1, read as the reverse complement.
TCATTAGAGGCTACACGCTTAGACATACACGCAAAACCAAAGCGTTTTGAATTACAACGTGTTGTTTAGGAAAAACAAGATAATTTCGCAGGATGCAGGATTTCCTTAAAACGTAGATTTCTGACAAATTTTGACGAAAGAAAATTCTCCTGTGGGTTCTCTTTTGAGGCTACACGTTTAGACGTACGAGCCACACCAAATCTTTTCAAGTTACAATGTGTTGTTTAGGAGATAGAAGCAAATTTTGTAGGATGCGTTATTTCTTCTTGTAAAGTGTTTCCAATACGTACGTATTTGTCTTTACTCTGCAACACTGTATTTCCTTATAACGTTGTATTCTTACATATTCTTTCGAGAGAAAACTCTCCTGTGCGTTCCTTTTTGTGGCTACACACTTAGAGAAACACGCAACGCCAAAGCTTTTCGAGTTACAACGTGCTGTTCAGGAAAAATTAGATAATTTTGCACGATGCGGTATTTCCATAAAACGTTGTTTTCTGACAAATTTTGATGAAAGGAAGTTCTCCTGTGGTTTCTCTTTTGAGGCTACACTTGTAGAAGTACAAGCCACACCAAATCTTTTCGAGATACAACGGGTTGTGTAGGAGACACAAGCAAATTTTGTACGAAGCGTTATTTCTTCTCGTAAAGTGTTTCCAATACGTACTTATTTGTCTTTACTCTGCAACATTGTATTTGCTTATAACGTGGTATTCTTACATATTCTTTCGAGGGAAAACTCTCCTGTGCGTTCTCCTTTGAGGCTACACGCTTAGACAAACATGCAACGCCAAAGCTTTTCGAGTTACTACGTGTTGTTTAGGAAAAACAAGATAATTTTGCACGATGCGAGATTTCCATAAAACGTGGTTTTCTGAAAAATTTTGATGAAAGAAAGCTCTCCTGTCGGTTCTCTTTTGAGGCTAAACGTGTAGTGGTACGAGCCACACCAAATCTTTTCGTGTTACAACGTGTTGTTTAGGAGATACAAGCTAATTTTGTACGATGCGTTATTTCTTCTCTTGAAGTGTTTCCAATAGGTACGTATTTGTCTATACTCTGCAACAGTGTATTTCCTTTTAACGTTGTATTCTTACATATTCTTTCGAGAGAAAACTCTCCTGTGCGTTCTCTTTTGAGGCTACACGCTCAGATATACACGCAACACCAAAGCTTTTCTATTTACAACGTGTTGTTTAGGAAAAACAAGATAATTTCGCATGATGCGAGATTTCCTTTAAACGTGGTTTTTGACAAATTTTGATGAAAGAAAATACTCCTGTGGGTTCTTTTTTGATTCTACACGTTTAGACATACACGTCACACCAAATCTTTTTGAGTTACAACGTGTTGCTTAGGAGATACAAGTTAATTTTGTACGATGTGTTATTTCTTCTCCTAAAGTGTTTCCAATATGTACTTATATGTCTTTACTCTGCAAAATTGTGTTTCCTTATATCGTGGTATTCTTACATATTCTTTCGAGAGAAAACTCTCCTGTGCCTTTTCTTTTGAGGCTCCACGCTTACACATACACGCAACACCAAAGCTTTTCGAGTTACAACATGTTGTTTAGGAAAAAGAAGATTTCGAACGATGCGGAATTTCCTTAAAACGTGGTTTTCTGAAAAATTTTGACGAAAGAAAATTCTCCTGTGGTTTCTCTTTTGAGGCTACATGTTTAGATGTATACGCCACACCAAAACTTTTCGAGTTACAACGTGTGGTTTAGGAGATACAAGCTAATTTTGTAAGATGCATTAATTCTTCTCGTAAATTGTTTCCAATACGTACGTATTTGTCTTTACTCTGCAACACTGTATTTCCTTATAACGTGGTATTCTTACATATTCTTTCGAGAGAAAACTATCCTGTGCGTTCCCTTTTGAGACTACACACTTAGACATACAGGCAACACCAAAGCTTTTCGAGTTACAACGTGTTGTTTATGAAAAACAAGATAATTTCGCACGATGCAGGATTTCCTTAAAACTTGGTGTTCTCACAAATTTTGACAAAAGAAAATTCTCCTGTGGGTTCTCTTTTGAGGCTACAAGTTTAAACGTGCACGCCTCACCAAATCCTTTCGAGTTACCACGTATTTTTTAGGAGATACAAGCTAATTTTGTACGATGTGTTATTTCTTCTAGTAAAGTGTTTCCAGTATTAAGCATTTGTCTTTACTCTGCAACACTCTATTTCCTTATAACGTTGTATTCTTACATGTTTTTTCAAGAGAAAACTCTCCTGTGCGTTCTCTTTAGAGGCTACACGCTTAGACATACATGCAACACCAAAGCATTTCAAGTTACAACGTTTTGTTTAGGAAAAACAAGATAATTTTGCACGATGCGGGATTTCCTTAAAACGTGGTTTTCTGACAAATATTGACGAAAGAAAGTTCTCCTGTGGGTTCTCTTTTGAGGCTACACGTTTAGACGTACGAGCCACACCAAATCTTTTCGAGTTACAGCGTGTTGTTTAGGAGATACAAGCAAATTTTTTACGATGCGTTATTTCTTCTTGTAAAGTGTTTCCAATATGTACTTATTTGTCTTTACTCTGCAACACTGTATTTCCTTATAACGTGGTATTCTTACATATTCTTTCAAGAGAAAACTCTCCTGTGCGTTCTCTTTTGAGGCTACACGCTTAGACATACACGCAACACCAAAGCTTTTCGAGTTACAACCTGTTGTTTAGGAAAAACAAGATAATTTCGCACGACGCGAGATTTCTTAAAACGTGGTTTCTGACAAATTTTGATGAAAGAAAATTCTCCTGTGGGTTCTCTTTTGAGGCTACACGTTTCGACGTACACATCACACCAAATCTTTTCGAGTTACAACATGTTGTTTAGGAGATACAAGCTAATTTTGTATGATGCATTATTTCTTCTCGTAAAGTATTTCCAATATGTACTAATTTGTCTTTACTCTGCAAAATTGTATTTCCTTATAACGTGGTATTCTTACATATTCTTTCGAGAGAAAACGCTCCTGTGCCTTCTCTTTTGAGGCTGCATGCTTACATATACACGCGACACCAAAGCTTTTCGAGTTACAACATGTTGTTTAGCAAAAAGAAGATGATTTTGCACGATGCGGGATTTCCTTAAAACGTGGTTTTCTGACAAATTTTGACGAAAGAAAATTCTCCTGTGGGTTCTCTTTTGAGGCTACATGTTTAAATGAACACGCCACACCAAATCTTTTCGAGTTACAACGTGTTGTTTAGGAGATACAAGCTAATTTTGTACTATGTGTTAATTCTTCTCATAAAGTGTTTCCAATATGTATTTATTTGTCTTTACTCTGCAAAATTGTATTTCCTTTTAATGTGGTATTCTTACATATTCTTTCGAGAGAAAACTCTCCTGTGCCTTCTCTTTTGAGGCTCAACGCTTACACATACATGCAACACCAAAGCTTTTCGAGTTACAACATGTTGTTTAGGAAAAAGAAGATGATTTCGCATGATGCGGGATTTCCTTAAAACGTGGTTTTCTGAAAAAATTTGACGAAAGAAAATTCTCCTGTGGGTTCTCTTTTGAGGCTACATGTTTAGATGTACACGCCATACCAAATCTTTTCGAGTTACAACGTGTTGTTTAGGAGATACAAGCAAATTTTGTAAGATGCGTTAATTATTCTCATGAAGTGTTTCCAATACGTACGTTTTTGTCTTTACTCTGCAACACTGTATTTCCTTATAACGTAGTAATCTTACATATTCTTTCGAGAGAAAACTATCCTGTGCGTTCCCTTTTGAGGCTACACACTTTGACATACAGGCAACACCAAAGCTTTTCGAGTTAGAACGTGCTGTTTATGAAAAACAAGATAATTTCGCACGATGCAGGATTTCCTTAAAACGTGGTGTTCTGACAAATTTTGATGAAAGAAAATTCTCCTGTGGGTTCTCTTTTGAGGCTACACGTTTAGACATGCACGCCACACCAAATCCTTTCGAGTTACCACGTGTTGTTTAGGAGATACAAGCTAATTTTTACTATGCTTTATTTCTTCACGTAAAGTTTTTCCAATACGTACACATTTGTCTTTACTCTGCAACATTCTATTTCCTTATAACGTTGTATTCTTACATGTTCTTTCGGGAGAAAACTCTCCTGTGCATTCACTTTAGAGGTTACACGCTTAGACATACATGCAGCACCAAAGCTTTCCGAGTTTCAACGTGTTGTTTAGGAAATCAAGATAATGTTGCACGATGCGGGATTTCCTTAAAACGTGGTTTCCTGACAAATTTTGACGAAAGAAAGTTCTCCTGTGGGTTCTCTTTTGAGGCTACACGTTTAGATGTACGAGCCACACCAAATCCTTTTGAGTTACAACGTGTTGTTTAGGAGATACAAGCAAATTTTTTTGCGATGCGTTATTTGTTCTCGTAAAGAGTTTCCAATATGTACTTATTTGTCTTTACTCTGCAACACTGTATTTCCTTATAACGTGGTATTCTTACATATTCTTTCGAGAGAAAACTCTCCTGTGCGTTCTCTTTTCAGGCTACATGCTCAGACATACACGCAACACCAAAGCTTTTCGAGTTACAACGTGTTGTTTAGGAAAAACAAGATAATTTAGCAAGATGCGGGTTTCCTTAAAACGTGGTTTTCTGACAAATTTTTACAAAAGAAAATTCCCCTGTGGGTTCTCTTTTGAGGCTACAAGTTTCAACTCATACGCCACACCAAATCCTTCAAGTTACAACGTGTTTTTTAGGAAATAGAAGCTAATTTTGTACGATGTATTATTCCTTCTCGTAAAGTGTTTCCAATAAGTAAGTAACTATCTTTACTCTGCAACACTGTATTTCCTTATAACGTGGTATTCTTACATATTCTTTCGAGAGAATACTCTACTGTGCATTCTCTTTTGAGGCTACACGCTTATACATACACGCAACACCAAAGCTTTTCGAGTTACAACGTGTTGTTTTTGAAAAACAAGATAATTTCACACGATGCAGGACTTCCTTAAAACGTGGTTTTCTGAAAAAATTTTGAGGAAAGAAAATTCTCCTGTGGGTTTTCTTTTGAGGCTACACGCTTAGATGTGAACACCACACCAAATCTTTTCGAGTTACAACGTGTTGTTTAGGAGATACAAGCTAATTTTGTACCATGCGTTATTACTTGTCGTTAAGTGTTTCCAATACCTTAAGTATTTGTCTTTACTCTGCAACACCGTATTTCCTTATAACGTGGTATTCTTACATATTCTTTCGAGAGAAAACTCTCCTGTGCATTCTCTCTTGAGGCCACACGTTTAGACATACACGCAACACCAAAGCTTTTCAAGTTACAACGTTTTGTTTAGGAAAAACAAGATAATTTCGCACAATGCGGGATTTCCTTAAAACGTGGTTTTCTGACAAATTTTGACGAAAGAAAATTCTATGTCTAAGTGTGTAGGCTCAAAAGATAAGGCACAGGAGAGTTTTCTCTCCAAAGAATATTTAAGATACCACGTTATAAGGAAATATAGTTTTGCAGAGTAAAGACAAATATGAAAGTATTGGAAACAATTTACAAGAAGAAATAACGCTTAGTACAAAATTAGCTTGTATTTCCTAAACTACACGTTGTAACTCGAAAAGAATTGGTGTGGCGTGTACGTCTAAACGTGTAGCCTCAAAAGAGAACCCAAAGGAGAATTTTCTTTCGTCAAATATTTCAGAAAATCACGTTTTATGAAAACGCCGCATCGTGTGAAATTATCTTGTTTTTCCTAAACAACACGTTGTAACTCGAAAAGCTTTCTTGTTGCGTGTATGTCTAAGTGTGTAGCCTCAAAAGAGAAGGCACAGGAGAGTTTTCTCTTGAAAGAATATGTAAGAATACCACGTTATAAGGAAATACAGTTTTGCAGAGTAATGACAAATAGGTATGTATTGGAAACACTTTACGAGAAGAAATAACGCATCATACAAAATTAGCTTGTATCTCCTAAAATACACGTTGTAACTCGAAAAGAATTGGTGTGGCGTGTACGTCTAAACGTGTAGCCTCAAAAGAGAACCGAAAGGAGAATTTTCTTTCGTCAAAATTTTTCAGAAAATCACGTTTTATGGAAACGCAGCATCGTGCGAAATTATCTTGTTTTTCCTAAACAACACGTTGTAACTCGAAAAGCTTTCGTGTTGCGTGTATGTCTAAGTGTGTAGCCTCAAAAGAGAAGGCCCAGGAGAGTTTTCTCTCGAAAGAATATGTAATAATACCACGTTATAAGGAAATACAGTTTTGCAGATTAAAGACAGATATATATGTTTTGGAAACACTTTAGGAGAAGAAATAACGCATCGTACAATATTAGCTTGTATCTCCTAAACTACACGTTGTAACTCGAAAAGAATTGGTGTGGCGTGTACGTCTAAACGTGTAGCCTCAAAAGAGAACCAAAAGGACAATTTTCTTTCGTCAAAATTGTTCAGAAAATCACGTTTGAAGGAAATCCCGCATCGTGCGAAATTATCTTGTTTTTCCTAAACAACAAGTTGTAACTCGAAAAGCTTTCGATTGCGTGTATGTCTAAGTGTGTAGCCTCATAAGAGAAGGCACAGGAGAGTTTTCTCTCGAAAGAATATGTAAGAATACCACGTTATAAGGAAATACAGATTTGCAGAGTAAATACATATATGTACGTTTTGGAAACACTTTACGAGAAGAAATAACGCATCGTAAAAAAATTAGCTTGTATCTCCAAAACTACACGTTGTTACTCGAAAAGAATTGGTGTGGCGTGTACATCTAAAGGTTTAGCCTCGAAAGAGAACAAAACGGAGAATTTTCTTTTGTCAAAATTTTTCAGAAAATCACGTTTTAAGGAAATCCCGCATCCTGCGAAATTATATCCTTTTTTTTTAAACAACACATTGTAACTCGAAAAGCTTTCGTGTTGCGTGTATGTCTAAGGGTGTAGCCTCAAAAGAGAAGGCACAGGAGAGTTTTCTCTCGAAAGAATATGTAAGAATACCACGTTATAAGGAAATACAGTTTTGCAGAGTAAAGACAAATATGTACATATTGGAAATACTTTAGGAGAAGAAATAACACATCGTACAAAATTAGCTTATATCTCCTAAACTACACGTTGTAACTCGAAAAGAATTGGTGTGGCGTGTACGTCTAAACGTGTAGCCTCAAAAGAGAACCCAAAGGAGAATTTTCTTTTGTCAAATTATTTCAGAAAATCACGTTTTGTGGAAACGCCACATTGTGCGAAATTATCTTGTTTTTCCTAAACAACACGTTGTAACTCGAAAAGCTTTCGTGTTGCGTGTATGTCTAAGTGTGTATCCTCAAAAGAGAAGGCACAGGAGAGTTTTCTCTTGAAAGAATATGTAAGAATACCACGTTATAAGGAAATACAGTTTTGCAGAGTAATGACAAATAGGTATGTATTGGAAACACTTTACGAGAAGAAATAACGCATCTTACAAAATTAGCTTGTATCTCCTAAACTACACGTTGTAACTCGAAAAGAATTGGTGTGGCGTGTACGTCTAAACGTGTAGCCTCAAAAGAGAACCCAAAGGAGAATTTTCTTTCGTCAAAATTTTTCAGAAAATCACGTTTTATGGAAACGCAGCATCGTGCGAAATTATCTTGTTTTTCCTAAACAACACGTTGTAACTCGAAAAGCATTCGTGTTGCGTGTATGTCTAAGTGTGTAGCCTCAAAAGAGAAGGCCCAGGAGAGTTTTCTCTCGAAAGAATATGTAATAATACCATGTTATAAGGAAATACAGTTTTGCAGATTAAAGACAGATATATATGTTTTGGAAACACTTTCGGAGAAGAAATAACGCATCATACAATATTAGCTTGTATCTCCTAAACTACACGTTGTAACTCGTAAAGAATTGGTGTGGCGTGTACGTCTAAATGTGTAGCCTCAAAAGAGAACCAAAAGGACAATTTTCTTTCGTCAAAATTGTTCAGAAAATCACGTTTGAAGGAAATCCCTCATCGTGCGAAATTATCTTGTTTTTCCTAAACAACACGTTGTAACTCGAAAAGCTTTCGTGTTGCGTGTATGTCTAAGTGTGTAGCCTCATAAGAGAAGGCACAGGAGAGTTTGTTCTCGAAAGAATATGTAAGAATACCACGTTATAAGGAAATACAGTTTTGCAGAGTAAATACATATATGTACGTTTTGGAAACACTTTACGAGAAGAAATAACGCATCGTAAAAAATTAGCTTGTATCTCCAAAACTACACGTTGTTACTCGAAAAGAATTGGTGTGGCGTGTACATCTAAAGGTGTAGCCTCGAAAGAGAACAAAACGGAGAATTTTCTTTCGTCAAAATTTTTCAGAAAATCACGTTTTAAGGAAATCCCGCATCCTGCGAAATTATCTTGTTTTTCCAAAAACAACACGTTGTAACTCGAAAAGCTTTCAGTTTGCGTGTATGTCTAAGGGTGTAGCCTCAAAAAGGAAGGCACAGGAGAGTTTTCTCTCGAAAGAATATGTAAGAATACCACGTTATAAGGAAATACAGTTTTGCAGAGTAAAGCCTTATATATATGTATTGGAAACACTTTACGAGAATAAATAACGAATCTACAAAATTTGCTTGTATCTCCTAAACTACATGTTGTAATTCGAAAAGAATTGGTGTGGCGTGTACTTATAAACGGGGAGCCTCAAAAGAGAACCCAAAGGAGATTTTTTTTTCGTCAAAATTTTTTAGAAAATCACGTTTTAAGGATATCCCGCATCGTGCGAAATTATCTTGTTTTTCCTAAACAACAAGTTGTAACGCGAAAAGCTTTTGTGTTGCGTGTATGTCTACGTGTGTAGCCTCAAAAGTGAAGGCACAGGAGAGTTTTCTCTCAACAGAATATGTAAGAATACCACATTACATGGAAATACAGTTTTGCAAATAAAGACAAATATGTACGTATTGGAAACACTTTATGAGAAGAAATAACGCATCATACAAAATTAGCTTGTATCTCCAAAACTACACGTTGTGACTCGAAAAGAATTGCTGTGGCGTGTACGTCTAAACTTGTAGCCTCAAAATAGAACAAAAAGGAGATTTTTTTTTCGTCAAAAATTTTCAGAAAATCACGTTTTAAGGAAATCCCGCATCATGTGAAATTATCTTGTTTTTCCTAAACAACACGTTGTAACTCGAAAAGCTTTCGTGTTGAGTGTATGTCTAAGTGTGTAGCCTCAAAAGAGAAGGAACAGGAGAGTTTTCTCTCAAAAGAATATGTAAGAATACCACGTTATAAGGAAATACAGTTTTGCAGAGTAAAGACAAATACGTACGTATTGGAAACACTTTATGAGAAGAAACAACGCATCATACAAAATTAGCTTGTATCTCAAAACTACACGTTGTAACTCGAAAAGAATTGGTGTGGCGTGTACGTCTAAACGTGTAGCTTCAAAAGAAAACCCAAAGGAGAATTTCCTTTCGTCAAAATTTTTCAGAAAATCACGTTTTAAGGAAATCCCGCATCGTGCGAAATTATCTTGTTTTTCCTAAACAACACCTTGTTACTCGAAAATCTTTCGGGTTGCGTGTATGTCTAAGTGTGTAGCCTCAAAAGAGAAGGCACAGGAGAGTTTTCTCTCGAAAGAATATGTAAGAATACAACGTTATAAGGAAATACAGTTTTGCACAGTAAAGACAAATACGTTCATATTGGAAACACTTTACGATAAGAAATAATGCATCGTAGAAAATTAGCTTGTATCTCCAAAACTACACATTGTAACTCGAAAAGAATTGGTGTGGTGTGTATATATAAACGTGTAGCCTCAAAAGAGATCACAAAGGAGAATTTTCTTTCGTCAATTTTTCAGAAAATAACGTTTTAAGGAAATCCCGATTCGTGCGAATTTATCTTGTTTTTCCTAAACAACACCTTGTAACTCGAAAAGCTTTCGTGTTGCGTGTATGTCTATGGGTGTTGCCTCAAAAGAAAAGGCAAAGGAGAGTTTTCTCTCGAAAGAATATGTAAGAATGCCACGTTATAAGGAAATACAGTTTTGCGGAGTAAAGACAAATAAGTACCTATTGGAAACACTTTAGGAGAAGAAAATACGGATCGTACAAAATTAGTAACTCGAAAAGCTTTCGTGTTGCCTATATGTCTAAGTGTGTAGCCTCAAAAGAGAAGGCACAGGAGAGTTTTCTCTCGAAAGAATATGTAAGAATACCACGTTATAAGGAAATACAGTTTTGCAGAGTAAAGACAAATACATACATATTTGAAACACTTTAGGAGAAGAAATAACGCATCGTACAAAATTAGCTTGTATCTCCAAAACTAAACGTTGTAGCTTGAAAAGAGTTGGTGTGGCGTGTACGTCTAAACGTGTAGCCTCAAAAGAGAACACAAAGGAGAATTTTCTTTCGTCAAAAATTTTCAGAAAATCACATTTTAAGGAAATCCAGCATCGTGCGAAATTATCTTGTTTTTCCTAAACAACACGTTGTAACTCGAAAAACTTTCGTGTTGCGTGTATGTCTAAGTGTGTAGTCTCAAAAGAGAAGGCACAGGAGAGTTTTCTCTCGAAAGAATATGTAAGAATACCACGTTGCAAGGAAATACAGTTTTGCAGAGTAAAGACAAATACATACATATTGGAAACACTTTAGGAAAAGAAATAAGGCATCGTAGAAAATTAGCTTGTGTCTCCAAAACTACACGTTGTAACTCGAAAAGAGTTGGTGTGGCGTGTACGTCTAAACGTGTAGCCTCAAAAGAGAACCCAAAGGAGAATTTTCTTTCGTCAAAAATTTTCAGAAAATCACGTTTTAAGGAAATCCTGCATCCTGCGAAATTATCTTGTTTTTCCTAAACAACACGTTGTAACTCGAAAAACTTTCGTGTTGCGTGTATGTCTAAGTGTGTAGTCTCAAAGGAGAAGGCACAGGAGAGTTTTCTCTCGAAAGAATATGTAAGAATACCACGTTGCAAGGAAATACAGTTTTTCAGAGTAAAGAAAAATACATACGTATTGGAAACACTTTATGAGAAGAAATAAGGTATCTTAAAAAATTAGCTTGTATCTCCAAACCTACATGTTGTAACTCGAAAACAGTTGGTGTGGCGTGTACGTCTAAACGTGTAGCCTCAAAAGAGAACCCAAAGGAGAATTTTCTTTCGTCAAAATTTCTCAGAAAATCATGTTTTAAGGAAATCCCGCATACTGCGAAATTATCTTGTTTTTCCTAAACGACACTCTGTAACTCAAAAAGCTTTCGTGTTGCGTGTATGTCTAAGTGTGTAGCCTCAAAAGAGAAGGCACACGAGAGTTTTCTCTCGAAAGAATATGTAAGAATGCCACGTTATAAGGAAATACAGTTTTGCAGAGTAAAGACAAATACATATGTATTGGAAACACTTTACAAGAAGAAATAACGCATCTTACAAAATTAGCTTGTATCTCCAAAACTACACGTTGTAACTCGAAAAGAGTTGGTGTGGCGTGTACGTCTAAACGTGTAGCCTCAAAAGAGAAACCAAAGGAGAATTTTCTTTCGTCAAAATTTTTTAGAAAATCACGTTTTAAGGAAATCCCGCATCGTGCAAAATTATCTTGTTTTTCCTAAACAACACGTTGTAACTCAAAAAGCTTTCATGTTGCGTGTATGTCTAAGTGTGTAGCCTCAAAAGAGAAGGCACAGGAGAGTTTTCTCTCGAAAGAATATGTAAGAATACCACGTTATTAGGAATACAGTTTTGCAGCCTAAAGACATATAAGTATGTATTCAAACACTTTACGGGAAGAAATAACGCATCTTACAAAATTAGCTTGTATCTCCTAAACTACATGTTGTAACTCGAAAAGAATTGATTTGGTGTGTACGTCTAAACGTGTAGCCTCAAAAGATAACCCAAAGGAGAATTTTCTTTCGTCAAATTTTTTCAGAAAATCACGTTTTAAGGAAATCCCCCATCGAGCGAAATTATCTTGTTTTTCCTAAACAACACGTTGTAACTCGAAAAGCTTTCGTGTTGCGTGTATGTCTAAGTGTGTAGCCTCAAAAGAGAAGGCACAGGAGAGTTTTCTCTCGAAAGAATATGTAAAAATACCACGTTATAAGGAAATACAGTTTTGCAGAGTAAAGACAAAATAAGTACGTTTTGGAAACACTTAAGGAGAAGAAATAACGCATCGTACAAATTTAGTAACTCGAAAAGCTTTCGTGTTGCGTGTATGTCTAAGTGTGTAGCCTCAAAAGAGAAGGCACAGGAAAGTTTTCTCTCGAAAGAATATGTAAGAATACCACGTTATAAGGAAATACAGTTTTGCAGAGTAAAGACATATACCCACGTATTGGGAGCACTTTAGGAGAAGAAATAACGCATCGTAAAAAATTAGCTTGTATCTCCAAAACTACACTTAGTAACTCGAAAAGAATTGGTGTGGCGTGTACGTCTAAACGTGTAGCCTCAAAAGATAACCCAAAGGAGAATTTTCTTTCGTCAAAATTTTTCAGAAAATCACGTTTTAAGGTAATCCCGCATCGTGCGAAATTATATTGTTTTTCCTAAACGACACGTTGTAACTCGAAAAGCTTTCGTGTTGCGTGTATGTCTAAGTGTGTAGCCTCAAAAGAGAAGGCACAGGAGAATTTTCTCTCGAAAGAATATGTAAGAATACCACGTTATAAGGAAATACAGTTATGCAGAGTAAAGACAAATACGTACCTATTGGACACACTTTAGGAGAAGAAATAATGCATCGTACAAAATTAGCTTCTATCTCCTAAACTACACGTTGTAACTCGAAAAGAATTGGTGTGGCGTGTACGTCTAAACGTGTAGCCTCAAAAGAGAACCCAAAGGAGAATTTTCTTTCGTCAAAATTTTTCAGAAAATCACGTTTTAAGGTAATCCCGCATCGTGCGAAATTATATTGTTTTTCCTAAAGGACACGTTGTAACTCGAAAAGCTTTCGTGTTGCGTGTATGTCTAAGTGTGTAGCCTCAAAAGAGAAGGCACAGGAGAATTTTCTCTCGAAAGAATATGTAAGAATACCACGTTATAAGGAAATACAGTTATGCAGAGTAAAGACAAATACGTACCTATTGGACACACTTTAGGAGAAGAAATAATGCATCGTACAAAATTAGATTCTATCTCCTAAACTACACGTTGTAACTCGAAAAGAATTGGTGTGGCGTGTACGTCTAAACGTGTAGCCTCAAAAGAGAACCCAAAGGAGAATTTTCTTTCGCCAAAATTTTTCAGAAAATCACGTTTTAAGGAAATCCCGCATCATGCAAAATTACCTTCTTTTTCCTAAACAACACGTTGTAACTCGAAAAGCTTTCGTGTTGCGTGTATGTCTAAGTGTGTAGCCTCAAAAGAGAAGGCACAGGAGAGTTTTCTCTCGAAAGAATATGTAAGAATACCACGTTATTAGGAATACAGTTTTGCAGCCTAAAGACATATAAGTACATATTGGAAACACTTTACAGGAAGAAATAACGCATCTTACAAAATTAGCTTGTATCTCCTAAACTACACGTTGTAACTCGAAAAGAATTTATTTGGTGTGTACGTCTAAACGTGTAGCCTCAAAAGATAACCCAAAGGAGAATTTTCTTTTGTCAAAATTTTTCAGAAAATCACGTTTTAAGGAAATCCCGCATCGTGCGAAATTATCTTGTTTTTCCTAAACAACACGTTGTAACTCGAAAAGCTTTCGTGTTGCGTGTATGTCTAAGTGTGTATCCTCAAAAGAGAAGGCCCAGGAGAGTTTTCTCTCGAAAGAATATGTAAGAATACCACGTTATAAGGAAATACAGTTTTGCAGAGTAAAGACAAATACGTACATATAGGAAACACTTTACTAGAAGAAATAATGCATCATACAAAATTAGCTTGTATCTCCAAAACTACACGTTGTAACTCGGAAAGAATTGGTGTGGCGTGTACGTCTAAACGTGTAGCCTCCAAAGAGAACCCAAAGGAGAATTTCTTTTGTCAAAATTTTTCAGAAAATCACGTTTTAAGGAAATCCCGCATCATGCGAAATTATCTTGTTTTTCCTAAACAACAAGTTGTAACGCGAAAAGCTTTTGTGTTGCGTGTATGTCTACGTGTGTAGCCTCAAAAGTGAAGGCACAGGAGAGTTTTCTCTCAAAAGAATATGTAAGAATACCACATTACATGGAAATACAGTTTTGCAAATAAAGACAAATATGTACGTATTGGAAACACTTTATGAGAAGAAATAACGCATCATACAAAATTAGCTTGTATCTCCAAAACTACACGTTGTGACTCGAAAAGAATTGCTGTGGCGTGTACGTCTAAACTTGTAGCCTCAAAATAGAACAAAAAGGAGATTTTTTTTTCGTCAAAAATTTTCAGAAAATCACGTTTTAAGGAAATCCCGCATCATGTGAAATTATCTTGTTTTTCCTAAACAACACGTTGTAACTCGAAAAGCTTTCGTGTTGAGTGTATGTCTAAGTGTGTAGCCTCAAAAGAGAAGGAACAGGAGAGTTTTCTCTCAAAAGAATATGTAAGAATACCACGTTATAAGGAAATACAGTTTTGCAGAGTAAAGACAAATACGTACGTATTGGAAACACTTTATGAGAAGAAACAACGCATCATACAAAATTAGCTTGTATCTCAAAACTACACGTTGTAACTCGAAAAGAATTGGTGTGGCGTGTACGTCTAAACGTGTAGCTTCAAAAGAAAACCCAAAGGAGAATTTCCTTTCGTCAAAATTTTTCAGAAAATCACGTTTTAAGGAAATCCCGCATCGTGCGATATTATCTTGTTTTTCCTAAACAACACCTTGTTACTCGAAAATCTTTCGGGTTGCGTGTATGTCTAAGTGTGTAGCCTCAAAAGAGAAGGCACAGGAGAGTTTTCTCTCGAAAGAATATGTAAGAATACAACGTTATAAGGAAATACAGTTTTGCACAGTAAAGACAAATACGTTCATATTGGAAACACTTTACGATAAGAAATAATGCATCGTAGAAAATTAGCTTGTATCTCCAAAACTACACATTGTAACTCGAAAAGAATTGGTGTGGTGTGTATATATAAACGTGTAGCCTCAAAAGAGATCACAAAGGAGAATTTTCTTTCGTCAATTTTTCAGAAAATAACGTTTTAAGGAAATCCCGATTCGTGCGAATTTATCTTGTTTTTCCTAAACAACACCTTGTAACTCGAAAAGCTTTCGTGTTGCGTGTATGTCTATGGGTGTTGCCTCAAAAGAAAAGGCAAAGGAGAGTTTTCTCTCGAAAGAATATGTAAGAATGCCACGTTATAAGGAAATACAGTTTTGCGGAGTAAAGACAAATAAGTACCTATTGGAAACACTTTAGGAGAAGAAAATACGGATCGTACAAAATTAGTAACTCGAAAAGCTTTCGTGTTGCCTATATGTCTAAGTGTGTAGCCTCAAAAGAGAAGGCACAGGAGAGTTTTCTCTCGAAAGAATATGTAAGAATACCACGTTATAAGGAAATACAGTTTTGCAGAGTAAAGACAAATACATACATATTTGAAACACTTTAGGAGAAGAAATAACGCATCGTACAAAATTAGCTTGTATCTCCAAAACTAAACGTTGTAGCTTGAAAAGAGTTGGTGTGGCGTGTACGTCTAAACGTGTAGCCTCAAAAGAGAACACAAAGGAGAATTTTCTTTCGTCAAAAATTTTCAGAAAATCACATTTTAAGGAAATCCAGCATCGTGCGAAATTATCTTGTTTTTCCTAAACAACACGTTGTAACTCGAAAAACTTTCGTGTTGCGTGTATGTCTAAGTGTGTAGTCTCAAAAGAGAAGGCACAGGAGAGTTTTCTCTCGAAAGAATATGTAAGAATACCACGTTGCAAGGAAATACAGTTTTGCAGAGTAAAGACAAATACATACATATTGGAAACACTTTAGGAAAAGAAATAAGGCATCGTAGAAAATTAGCTTGTGTCTCCAAAACTACACGTTGTAACTCGAAAAGAGTTGGTGTGGCGTGTACGTCTAAACGTGTAGCCTCAAAAGAGAACCCAAAGGAGAATTTTCTTTCGTCAAAAATTTTCAGAAAATCACGTTTTAAGGAAATCCTGCATCCTGCGAAATTATCTTGTTTTTCCTAAACAACACGTTGTAACTCGAAAAACTTTCGTGTTGCGTGTATGTCTAAGTGTGTAGTCTCAAAGGAGAAGGCACAGGAGAGTTTTCTCTCGAAAGAATATGTAAGAATACCACGTTGCAAGGAAATACAGTTTTTCAGAGTAAAGAAAAATACATACGTATTGGAAACACTTTATGAGAAGAAATAAGGTATCTTAAAAAATTAGCTTGTATCTCCAAACCTACATGTTGTAACTCGAAAACAGTTGGTGTGGCGTGTACGTCTAAACGTGTAGCCTCAAAAGAGAACCCAAAGGAGAATTTTCTTTCGTCAAAATTTCTCAGAAAATCATGTTTTAAGGAAATCCCGCATACTGCGAAATTATCTTGTTTTTCCTAAACGACACTCTGTAACTCAAAAAGCTTTCGTGTTGCGTGTATGTCTAAGTGTGTAGCCTCAAAAGAGAAGGCACACGAGAGTTTTCTCTCGAAAGAATATGTAAGAATGCCACGTTATAAGGAAATACAGTTTTGCAGAGTAAAGACAAATACATATGTATTGGAAACACTTTACAAGAAGAAATAACGCATCTTACAAAATTAGCTTGTATCTCCAAAACTACACGTTGTAACTCGAAAAGAGTTGGTGTGGCGTGTACGTCTAAACGTGTAGCCTCAAAAGAGAAACCAAAGGAGAATTTTCTTTCGTCAAAATTTTTTAGAAAATCACGTTTTAAGGAAATCCCGCATCGTGCAAAATTATCTTGTTTTTCCTAAACAACACGTTGTAACTCAAAAAGCTTTCATGTTGCGTGTATGTCTAAGTGTGTAGCCTCAAAAGAGAAGGCACAGGAGAGTTTTCTCTCGAAAGAATATGTAAGAATACCACGTTATTAGGAATACAGTTTTGCAGCCTAAAGACATATAAGTATGTATTCAAACACTTTACGGGAAGAAATAACGCATCTTACAAAATTAGCTTGTATCTCCTAAACTACATGTTGTAACTCGAAAAGAATTGATTTGGTGTGTACGTCTAAACGTGTAGCCTCAAAAGATAACCCAAAGGAGAATTTTCTTTCGTCAAATTTTTTCAGAAAATCACGTTTTAAGGAAATCCCCCATCGAGCGAAATTATCTTGTTTTTCCTAAACAACACGTTGTAACTCGAAAAGCTTTCGTGTTGCGTGTATGTCTAAGTGTGTAGCCTCAAAAGAGAAGGCACAGGAGAGTTTTCTCTCGAAAGAATATGTAAAAATACCACGTTATAAGGAAATACAGTTTTGCAGAGTAAAGACAAAATAAGTACGTTTTGGAAACACTTAAGGAGAAGAAATAACGCATCGTACAAATTTAGTAACTCGAAAAGCTTTCGTGTTGCGTGTATGTCTAAGTGTGTAGCCTCAAAAGAGAAGGCACAGGAAAGTTTTCTCTCGAAAGAATATGTAAGAATACCACGTTATAAGGAAATACAGTTTTGCAGAGTAAAGACATATACCCACGTATTGGGAGCACTTTAGGAGAAGAAATAACGCATCGTAAAAAATTAGCTTGTATCTCCAAAACTACACTTAGTAACTCGAAAAGAATTGGTGTGGCGTGTACGTCTAAACGTGTAGCCTCAAAAGAGAACCCAAAGGAGAATTTTCTTTCGTCAAAATTTTTCAGAAAATCACGTTTTAAGGTAATCCCGCATCGTGCGAAATTATATTGTTTTTCCTAAACGACACGTTGTAACTCGAAAAGCTTTCGTGTTGCGTGTATGTCTAAGTGTGTAGCCTCAAAAGAGAAGGCACAGGAGAATTTTCTCTCGAAAGAATATGTAAGAATACCACGTTATAAGGAAATACAGTTATGCAGAGTAAAGACAAATACGTACCTATTGGACACACTTTAGGAGAAGAAATAATGCATCGTACAAAATTAGCTTCTATCTCCTAAACTACACGTTGTAACTCGAAAAGAATTGGTGTGGCGTGTACGTCTAAACGTGTAGCCTCAAAAGAGAACCCAAAGGAGAATTTTCTTTCGTCAAAATTTTTCAGAAAATCACGTTTTAAGGTAATCCCGCATCGTGCGAAATTATATTGTTTTTCCTAAAGGACACGTTGTAACTCGAAAAGCTTTCGTGTTGCGTGTATGTCTAAGTGTGTAGCCTCAAAAGAGAAGGCACAGGAGAATTTTCTCTCGAAAGAATATGTAAGAATACCACGTTATAAGGAAATACAGTTATGCAGAGTAAAGACAAATACGTACCTATTGGACACACTTTAGGAGAAGAAATAATGCATCGTACAAAATTAGATTCTATCTCCTAAACTACACGTTGTAACTCGAAAAGAATTGGTGTGGCGTGTACGTCTAAACGTGTAGCCTCAAAAGAGAACCCAAAGGAGAATTTTCTTTCGCCAAAATTTTTCAGAAAATCACGTTTTAAGGAAATCCCGCATCATGCAAAATTACCTTCTTTTTCCTAAACAACACGTTGTAACTCGAAAAGCTTTCGTGTTGCGTGTATGTCTAAGTGTGTAGCCTCAAAAGAGAAGGCACAGGAGAGTTTTCTCTCGAAAGAATATGTAAGAATACCACGTTATTAGGAATACAGTTTTGCAGCCTAAAGACATATAAGTACATATTGGAAACACTTTACAGGAAGAAATAACGCATCTTACAAAATTAGCTTGTATCTCCTAAACTACACGTTGTAACTCGAAAAGAATTTATTTGGTGTGTACGTCTAAACGTGTAGCCTCAAAAGATAACCCAAAGGAGAATTTTCTTTTGTCAAAATTTTTCAGAAAATCACGTTTTAAGGAAATCCCGCATCGTGCGAAATTATCTTGTTTTTCCTAAACAACACGTTGTAACTCGAAAAGCTTTCGTGTTGCGTGTATGTCTAAGTGTGTATCCTCAAAAGAGAAGGCCCAGGAGAGTTTTCTCTCGAAAGAATATGTAAGAATACCACGTTATAAGGAAATACAGTTTTGCAGAGTAAAGACAAATACGTACATATAGGAAACACTTTACTAGAAGAAATAATGCATCATACAAAATTAGCTTGTATCTCCAAAACTACACGTTGTAACTCGGAAAGAATTGGTGTGGCGTGTACGTCTAAACGTGTAGCCTCCAAAGAGAACCCAAAGGAGAATTTCTTTTGTCAAAATTTTTCAGAAAATCACGTTTTAAGGAAATCCCGCATCATGCGAAATTATCTTGTTTTTCCTAAACAACAAGTTGTAACGCGAAAAGCTTTTGTGTTGCGTGTATGTCTACGTGTGTAGCCTCAAAAGTGAAGGCACAGGAGAGTTTTCTCTCAAAAGAATATGTAAGAATACCACATTACATGGAAATACAGTTTTGCAAATAAAGACAAATATGTACGTATTGGAAACACTTTATGAGAAGAAATAACGCATCATACAAAATTAGCTTGTATCTCCAAAACTACACGTTGTGACTCGAAAAGAATTGCTGTGGCGTGTACGTCTAAACTTGTAGCCTCAAAATAGAACAAAAAGGAGATTTTTTTTTCGTCAAAAATTTTCAGAAAATCACGTTTTAAGGAAATCCCGCATCATGTGAAATTATCTTGTTTTTCCTAAACAACACGTTGTAACTCGAAAAGCTTTCGTGTTGAGTGTATGTCTAAGTGTGTAGCCTCAAAAGAGAAGGAACAGGAGAGTTTTCTCTCAAAAGAATATGTAAGAATACCACGTTATAAGGAAATACAGTTTTGCAGAGTAAAGACAAATACGTACGTATTGGAAACACTTTATGAGAAGAAACAACGCATCATACAAAATTAGCTTGTATCTCAAAACTACACGTTGTAACTCGAAAAGAATTGGTGTGGCGTGTACGTCTAAACGTGTAGCTTCAAAAGAAAACCCAAAGGAGAATTTCCTTTCGTCAAAATTTTTCAGAAAATCACGTTTTAAGGAAATCCCGCATCGTGCGAAATTATCTTGTTTTTCCTAAACAACACCTTGTTACTCGAAAATCTTTCGGGTTGCGTGTATGTCTAAGTGTGTAGCCTCAAAAGAGAAGGCACAGGAGAGTTTTCTCTCGAAAGAATATGTAAGAATACAACGTTATAAGGAAATACAGTTTTGCACAGTAAAGACAAATACGTTCATATTGGAAACACTTTACGATAAGAAATAATGCATCGTAGAAAATTAGCTTGTATCTCCAAAACTACACATTGTAACTCGAAAAGAATTGGTGTGGTGTGTATATATAAACGTGTAGCCTCAAAAGAGATCACAAAGGAGAATTTTCTTTCGTCAATTTTTCAGAAAATAACGTTTTAAGGAAATCCCGATTCGTGCGAATTTATCTTGTTTTTCCTAAACAACACCTTGTAACTCGAAAAGCTTTCGTGTTGCGTGTATGTCTATGGGTGTTGCCTCAAAAGAAAAGGCAAAGGAGAGTTTTCTCTCGAAAGAATATGTAAGAATGCCACGTTATAAGGAAATACAGTTTTGCGGAGTAAAGACAAATAAGTACCTATTGGAAACACTTTAGGAGAAGAAAATACGGATCGTACAAAATTAGTAACTCGAAAAGCTTTCGTGTTGCCTATATGTCTAAGTGTGTAGCCTCAAAAGAGAAGGCACAGGAGAGTTTTCTCTCGAAAGAATATGTAAGAATACCACGTTATAAGGAAATACAGTTTTGCAGAGTAAAGACAAATACATACATATTTGAAACACTTTAGGAGAAGAAATAACGCATCGTACAAAATTAGCTTGTATCTCCAAAACTAAACGTTGTAGCTTGAAAAGAGTTGGTGTGGCGTGTACGTCTAAACGTGTAGCCTCAAAAGAGAACACAAAGGAGAATTTTCTTTCGTCAAAAATTTTCAGAAAATCACATTTTAAGGAAATCCAGCATCGTGCGAAATTATCTTGTTTTTCCTAAACAACACGTTGTAACTCGAAAAACTTTCGTGTTGCGTGTATGTCTAAGTGTGTAGTCTCAAAAGAGAAGGCACAGGAGAGTTTTCTCTCGAAAGAATATGTAAGAATACCACGTTGCAAGGAAATACAGTTTTGCAGAGTAAAGACAAATACATACATATTGGAAACACTTTAGGAAAAGAAATAAGGCATCGTAGAAAATTAGCTTGTGTCTCCAAAACTACACGTTGTAACTCAAAAAGAGTTGGTGTGGCGTGTACGTCTAAACGTGTAGCCTCAAAAGAGAACCCAAAGGAGAATTTTCTTTCGTCAAAAATTTTCAGAAAATCACGTTTTAAGGAAATCCTGCATCCTGCGAAATTATCTTGTTTTTCCTAAACAACACGTTGTAACTCGAAAAACTTTCGTGTTGCGTGTATGTCTAAGTGTGTAGTCTCAAAGGAGAAGGCACAGGAGAGTTTTCTCTCGAAAGAATATGTAAGAATACCACGTTGCAAGGAAATACAGTTTTTCAGAGTAAAGAAAAATACATACGTATTGGAAACACTTTATGAGAAGAAATAAGGTATCTTAAAAAATTAGCTTGTATCTCCAAACCTACATGTTGTAACTCGAAAACAGTTGGTGTGGCGTGTACGTCTAAACGTGTAGCCTCAAAAGAGAACCCAAAGGAGAATTTTCTTTCGTCAAAATTTCTCAGAAAATCATGTTTTAAGGAAATCCCGCATACTGCGAAATTATCTTGTTTTTCCTAAACGACACTCTGTAACTCAAAAAGCTTTCGTGTTGCGTGTATGTCTAAGTGTGTAGCCTCAAAAGAGAAGGCACACGAGAGTTTTCTCTCGAAAGAATATGTAAGAATGCCACGTTATAAGGAAATACAGTTTTGCAGAGTAAAGACAAATACATATGTATTGGAAACACTTTACAAGAAGAAATAACGCATCTTACAAAATTAGCTTGTATCTCCAAAACTACATGTTGTAACTCGAAAAGAGTTGGTGTGGCGTGTACGTCTAAACGTGTAGCCTCAAAAGAGAAACCAAAGGAGAATTTTCTTTCGTCAAAATTTTTTAGAAAATCACGTTTTAAGGAAATCCCGCATCGTGCAAAATTATCTTGTTTTTCCTAAACAACACGTTGTAACTCAAAAAGCTTTCATGTTGCGTGTATGTCTAAGTGTGTAGCCTCAAAAGAGAAGGCACAGGAGAGTTTTCTCTCGAAAGAATATGTAAGAATACCACGTTATTAGGAATACAGTTTTGCAGCCTAAAGACATATAAGTATGTATTCAAACACTTTACGGGAAGAAATAACGCATCTTACAAAATTAGCTTGTATCTCCTAAACTACATGTTGTAACTCGAAAAGAATTGATTTGGTGTGTACGTCTAAACGTGTAGCCTCAAAAGATAACCCAAAGGAGAATTTTCTTTCGTCAAATTTTTTCAGAAAATCACGTTTTAAGGAAATCCCCCATCGAGCGAAATTATCTTGTTTTTCCTAAACAACACGTTGTAACTCGAAAAGCTTTCGTGTTGCGTGTATGTCTAAGTGTGTAGCCTCAAAAGAGAAGGCACAGGAGAGTTTTCTCTCGAAAGAATATGTAAAAATACCACGTTATAAGGAAATACAGTTTTGCAGAGTAAAGACAAAATAAGTACGTTTTGGAAACACTTAAGGAGAAGAAATAACGCATCGTACAAATTTAGTAACTCGAAAAGCTTTCGTGTTGCGTGTATGTCTAAGTGTGTAGCCTCAAAAGAGAAGGCACAGGAAAGTTTTCTCTCGAAAGAATATGTAAGAATACCACGTTATAAGGAAATACAGTTTTGCAGAGTAAAGACATATACCCACGTATTGGGAGCACTTTAGGAGAAGAAATAACGCATCGTAAAAAATTAGCTTGTATCTCCAAAACTACACTTAGTAACTCGAAAAGAATTGGTGTGGCGTGTACGTCTAAACGTGTAGCCTCAAAAGAGAACCCAAAGGAGAATTTTCTTTCGTCAAAATTTTTCAGAAAATCACGTTTTAAGGTAATCCCGCATCGTGCGAAATTATATTGTTTTTCCTAAACGACACGTTGTAACTCGAAAAGCTTTCGTGTTGCGTGTATGTCTAAGTGTGTAGCCTCAAAAGAGAAGGCACAGGAGAATTTTCTCTCGAAAGAATATGTAAGAATACCACGTTATAAGGAAATACAGTTATGCAGAGTAAAGACAAATACGTACCTATTGGACAAACTTTAGGAGAAGAAATAATGCATCGTACAAAATTAGCTTCTATCTCCTAAACTACACGTTGTAACTCGAAAAGAATTGGTGTGGCGTGTACGTCTAAACGTGTAGCCTCAAAAGAGAACCCAAAGGAGAATTTTCTTTCGTCAAAATTTTTCAGAAAATCACGTTTTAAGGTAATCCCGCATCGTGCGAAATTATATTGTTTTTCCTAAAGGACACGTTGTAACTCGAAAAGCTTTCGTGTTGCGTGTATGTCTAAGTGTGTAGCCTCAAAAGAGAAGGCACAGGAGAATTTTCTCTCGAAAGAATATGTAAGAATACCACGTTATAAGGAAATACAGTTATGCAGAGTAAAGACAAATACGTACCTATTGGACACACTTTAGGAGAAGAAATAATGCATCGTACAAAATTAGATTCTATCTCCTAAACTACACGTTGTAACTCGAAAAGAATTGGTGTGGCGTGTACGTCTAAACGTGTAGCCTCAAAAGAGAACCCAAAGGAGAATTTTCTTTCGCCAAAATTTTTCAGAAAATCACGTTTTAAGGAAATCCCGCATCATGCAAAATTACCTTCTTTTTCCTAAACAACACGTTGTAACTCGAAAAGCTTTCGTGTTGCGTGTATGTCTAAGTGTGTAGCCTCAAAAGAGAAGGCACAGGAGAGTTTTCTCTCGAAAGAATATGTAAGAATACCACGTTATTAGGAATACAGTTTTGCAGCCTAAAGACATATAAGTACATATTGGAAACACTTTACAGGAAGAAATAACGCATCTTACAAAATTAGCTTGTATCTCCTAAACTACACGTTGTAACTCGAAAAGAATTTATTTGGTGTGTACGTCTAAACGTGTAGCCTCAAAAGATAACCCAAAGGAGAATTTTCTTTTGTCAAAATTTTTCAGAAAATCACGTTTTAAGGAAATCCCGCATCGTGCGAAATTATCTTGTTTTTCCTAAACAACACGTTGTAACTCGAAAAGCTTTCGTGTTGCGTGTATGTCTAAGTGTGTATCCTCAAAAGAGAAGGCCCAGGAGAGTTTTCTCTCGAAAGAATATGTAAGAATACCACGTTATAAGGAAATACAGTTTTGCAGAGTAAAGACAAATACGTACATATAGGAAACACTTTACTAGAAGAAATAATGCATCATACAAAATTAGCTTGTATCTCCAAAACTACACGTTGTAACTCGGAAAGAATTGGTGTGGCGTGTACGTCTAAACGTGTAGCCTCCAAAGAGAACCCAAAGGAGAATTTCTTTTGTCAAAATTTTTCAGAAAATCACGTTTTAAGGAAATCCCGCATCATGCGAAATTATCTTGTTTTTCCTAAACAACACATTGTAACTCGAAAAGATTTCGTTTTGCGTGTATGTCTAAGTGTGTAGCCTCAAAAGTGAAGGCACAGGAGAGTTTTCTCTCGAAAGAATATGT
This sequence comes from Apodemus sylvaticus, assembly GCF_947179515.1. Lineage (NCBI taxonomy): Eukaryota > Metazoa > Chordata > Mammalia > Rodentia > Muridae > Apodemus > Apodemus sylvaticus. The sequence goes on along the minus strand of NC_067491.1, from coordinate 64,524,484 downwards.
AAGAATACCACGTTATAAGGAAATACAGTTTTGCAGAGTAAAGACATATATGTAGGTATTGGAAACACTTTATGAGAAGAAATTACGCATCGTACAAAATTAGCTTGTATCACCAAAACTACACGTTGTAACTCGAAAGGAATTGGTGTGGCGTGTATGTCTAAACGTGTAGCCTCAAAAGAGAACCCAAAGGAGAATTTTCTTTCGTCAAAATTTTTCAGAAAATCACGTTTTAAGGAAATCCCGCATCGTACGAAATTATCTTGTTTTTCCTAAACAACACGTTGTAACTCGAAAAGCTTTCGTGTTGAGTGTATGTTTAAGTGTGTAGCCTCAAAAGAGAAGGCACAGGAGAGTTTTCTCTCGAAAGAATATGTAATAATACCACGTTATAAGGAAATACAGTTTTGCAGAGTAAAGACATATACGTACGTGTAGGAAACACTTTACAAGAAGAAATAACGCATCGTACAAAATTAGCTTGTATCTCCAAAACTACACGTTGTAGCTCGAAAAGAATTGGTGTGGCGTGTCCAACTAAACATGTAGCCTCAAAAGAGAACTGATAGGAGAATTTTCTTTCCTCAAAATTTTTCATAAATCACGGTTTAAGGAAATCCCACATCGTGCGAAATTATCTTGTTTTTCCTAAACAACACGTTGTAGCTCGAAAAGCTTTCGTGTTGCGTGTAGTCTAAGTGTGTAGCCTCTAAAGAGAAGGCACAGGAGAGTTTTCTCTCAAAAGAATATGTAAGAATACCACGTTATAAGGAAATACAGTTTTGCAGAGTAAAGACAAATACTTACTTATTGGAAACACTTTACGAGAAGAAATAATGCATCGTACAATATTAGCTTGGATCTCCAAAACTACATGTTGTAACTCGAAAAGAATTGGTGTGGCGTGTACGTCTAAACGTGTAGCCTCAAAAGAGAAACCAAGGAGAATTTTTTGTCATCAAATTTTTCAGAAAATCACGTTTTATGGAAATCCCGCATCGTGCGAAATTATCTTGTTTTTCCTAAACAACGCGTTGTAACTCGAAAAGCTTTTGTGTTGCATGTATGTCTAAGTGTGTAGCCTCAAAAAAGAAGGCACAGGAGAGTTTTCTCTCCAAAGAATATGTAAGAATACCACGTTATAAGGAAATACAGTTTTGCAGAATAAAGACATATACGTAAGTTTTGGAAACACTTTACGAGAAGAAATATGCATCGTACAAAATTAGCTTGTATCTCCTAAACTACACGTTGTAACTCGAAAAGAATTGGTGTGGCGTATACGTCTAAACCTGTAGCCTCAAAAGAGAACCCAAAGGAGAATTTTCTTACCTCAAATTTCTTTCCTTACGTTTTAAGGAAATCCCTCATCGTGCGAAATTATCTTGTTTTTCCTAAACAACATGTTGTAACTCGAAAAGCTTTCGTGTTGCATGTATGTCTAAGTGTGTAGCCTCAAAAGAGAAGGCACAGGAGAGTTTTCTCTCGAAAGAATATGTAAGAATACCACGTTATAAGGAAATACAGTTTTGCAGAGTAAAGACAAATATGTACGTACTGGAAACACTTTACAAGAAGAAATAATGCATCGTACAAAATTAGCTTGTATCTCCAAAACTACACGTTGTAACTCGAAAAGAATTGGTGTGGCGTGTACGTCTAAATGTGTAGCCTCAAAAGAGAACTGATAGGAGAATTTTCTTTCGTCAAAATTTTTCAGAAAATCACGGTTTAAGGAAATACTGCCTCGTGAGAAATTATCTTGTTTTTCCTAAACAACACGTTGTAACTCGAGAACCTTTGTGTTGCGTGTATGTCTAAGTGTGTAGCTTCAAAAAAGAAGGCACAGGAGAGTTTTCTCTCGAAAGAATATGTAAAAATACCACGTTATAAGGAAATACAGTTTTGCAGAGTAAAGACAAATACGTAAGTATTGGAAACACTTTAGGAGAAGAAATAACGCATCATACAAAATTAGCTTGGATCTCCAAAACTACACGTTGTAACTCGAAAAGAATTCGTGTGGCGTGTACGTCTAAACCAGTAGCCTCAAAAGAGAACCCAATGGTGAATTTTCTTTGGTCAAAATTTTTCAGAAAATCACGTTTTAAGGAAATCCCGCATCATGCGAAATTATCTTGTTTTTCCTAAACAACACGTTGTAACTCGCAAAGCTTTCCTGTTGCGTGTATGTCTAAGTCTGTAGCATCAAAAGAGAAGGCACAGGAGAGTTTTCTCTCTAAAGAATATGTAAGAATACCACGTAATAAGGAAATACAGTTTTGCAGAGTAAAGACAAATAAGTACCTATTGGAAACACTTTTCAAGAAGAAATAATGCATCGTACAAAATTAGCTTGTATCTCCAAAACTACACGTTGTAACTCGAAAAGAATTGGTGTGGCGTGTACATCTAAACGTGTAGCCTCAAAAGAGAACCCAAAGGAGAATTTTCTTTCGTCAAAATTTTTCAGAAAATCACGTTTTAAGGAAATCCTGCATCGTGCGAAATTATCTTGTTTTTCCTAAACAACACATTGTAACTCGAAAAGCTTTTGTGTTTCGTGCATGTCTAAGTGTGTAGCCTCAAAAAAGAAGGCAAAGGAGTGTTTTGTCTCCAAAAATATGTAAGAATACCACGTTATAAGGAAATACAGTTTTGCAGAGTAAAGACATATACGTAAGTTTTGGAAACATTTTATGAGAAGAAATAACGCATCGCACAATATTAGCTTGTATGTCCTAAACTACACGTTGTAACTCGAAAAGAATTGGTGTGGCATGTACGTCTAAACGTGTAGCCTCAAAAGAGAACCCAAAGGAGAATTTTCTTTTGTCAAAATTTTTCAGAAAATCACGTTTTAAGGAAATCCCCCATCATGCGAAATTATCTTGTTTTTCCTAAAGGACACGTTGTAACTCGAAAAGCTTTCGTGTTGTGTGTATGTCTAAGTGTGTAGCCTCAAAAGAGAAGGCGCAGGAGAGTTTTCTCTCGAAAGAATATGTAAGAATACTACGTAATTAGGAAATACAGTTTTGAAGGGTAAAGCCAAATACGTACCTATTGGAAACACTTTAAGAAAAGAAATAAGCATCAAACAAAATTAGCTTGTATCTCCAAAACTACATGTTGTAACTCGAAAAGAATTGATGTGGCGTGTACGCCTAAACGTGTAGCTTCAAAAGAAAACCCAAAGGAGAATTTTCTTTCGTCAAAATTTTTCAGAAAATCACGTTTTAAGGAAATCCCGCATCGTGTGAAATTATCTTGTTTTTCCTAAACAACAAGTTGTAACTCGAAAAGCTTTTGTGTTGCGTGTATGTCTACTTGTGTAGCCTCAAAAGTGAAGGCACAGGAGAGTTTTCTCTCAAAAGAATATGTAAGAATACCACATTATATGGAAATACAGTTTTGCAAATAAAGACAAATATGTACGTATTGGAAACACTTTATGAGAAGAAATAACACATCATACAATATTAGCTTGTATCTCCAAAACAACACGTTGTGAATCGAAAAGAATTGCTGTGGCGTGTACGTCTAAACTTGTAGCCTCAAAATAGAACCCAAAGGAGATTTTTTTTCTTCAAAATTTTTCTGAAAATCACGTTTTAAGGAAATCCCGCATCGAGTGAAATTATCTTGTTTTTCCTAAACAACACGTTGTAACTCGAAAAGCTTTCGTGTTGCGTGTATGTCTAAGTGTGTAGCCTCAAAAGAGAAGGAACAGGAGAGTTTTCTCTCAAAAGAATATGTAAGAATACTACGTCATAAGGAAATACAGTTTTGCAGAGTAAAGACAAATAGGTACGTATTAGAAACACTTTATGAGAAGAAACAACGCATCATACAAAATTAGCTTGTATCTCCAAAACTACACGTTGTAACTCGAAAAGAATTGGTGTGGCGTGTACGTCTAAAAGTGTAGCTTCAAAAGTAAAACCAAAGGAGAATTTTCTTTCGTCAAAATTTTTCAGAAAATCACATATTAAGGAAATCCCTCATCGTGTGAAATTATCTTGTTTTTCCTAAACAACACATTGTGAATTGAATAGCTTTCTTGTTGCGTGTATGTCTAAGTGTGTAGCCTCAAAAGAGAAGGCACAGGAGAGTTTTCTCTCGAAAGGATATGTAAGAATACCACGTTATAAGGAAATACAGTTTTGCAGAGTAAAGACATATAAGTACGTATTGGAAACACTTTACGAGAAGAAATAATGCATAGTAAAAAATTAGCTTGTATCTCCTAAACTACACGTTGTAACTCGAAAAGAATTGGTGTGGCGTGTACGTCTAAACGTGTAGCCTCAAAAGAGAACCCAAAGAGAATTTTCTTTCGTCAAAATTTTTCAGAAAATCACGTTTTAAGTAAATCCCGCATCTTGCGAAATTATCTTGTTTTTCCTAAACAACACGTTGTAACTCGAAAAGCTTTCGTGTTGCGTGTATGTCTAAGTGTGTTGCCTCAAAAGAAAAGGCAAAGGAGAGTTTTCTCTCGAAAGAATATGTAAGAATGCCACGTTATATGGAAATACAGTTTTGCAGAGTAAAGACATATACATACGTTTTGGAAACACTTTACGAGAAGAAGTAATGCATCGTACAAAATTAGCTTGTATCTCCTAAACTACACGTTGTGACTCGAAAAGAATTGGTGTGGCGTGTACGTCTAAACGTGTAGCCTCAAAAGAGAACCCAAAGGACAATTTTCTTTCGTCAAAATTTTTCAGAAAATCACGTTTTATCGAAATGCTGCATCGTGCGAATTTATCTTGTTTTTTTCTAAACAACACGTTGTAACAGGAAATGCTTTCGTGTTGCGTGTATGTCTAAGTGTGTAGCCTCAAAAGAGAAGGCCCAGGAGAGTTTTCTCTCGAAAGAATATGTAATAATACCACGTTATAAGGAAATACAGTTTTGCAGAGTAAAGACAGATATGTATGTTTTGGAAACACTTTAGGAGAAGAAATAAAGCATCGTACAATATTAGCTTGTATCTCCTAAACTACACGTTATGACTCGAAAAGAATTGGTGTGGCGTGTACGTCTAAACGTGTAGCCTCAAAAGAGAACCCAAAAGACAATTTTCTTTCGTCAAAAATTTTCAGAATATCACGTTTTATGGAAATGTCGCATCGTGCGAAATTATCCTATTTTTCCTAAACAACACGTTGTAACTCGAAAAGCTTTCGTGTTGCGTGTATGTCTAAGTTTGTAGCCTCATAAGAGAAGGCACAGGATAGTTTTCTCTCGAAAGAATATGTAAGAATACCACGTTATAAGGAAATACAGTTTTGCAGAGTAAATACATATATGTGCGTTTTGGAAACACTTTACGAGAAGAAATAACGCATCGTACATAATTAGCTTGTATCTCCAAAACTACACGTTGTAACTCGAAAAGAATTGGTGTGGCTTGTACATCGAAAAGTGTAGCCTCAAAAGAGGACACAAAGGAGAATTTTCTTTCATCAAAATTTTTCAGAAAATCACGTTTTAAGGAAATCCCGCATCGTGCGAAATTATCTTGTTTTTCCTAAACAACACGTTGTAACTCGAAAAGCTTTCGGGGTGCGTGTATGTCTAAGTATGTAGCCTCAAAAGAGAAGGCACAGGAGAGTTTTCTCTCAAAAGAATATGTAAGAATACCACATTATAAGGAAATACAGTTTTGCAAATAAAGACAAATATATACTTATTGGAAACACTTTATGAGAAGAAATAACGCATCATAAAAAATTAGCTTGTATCTCCAAAACTACACGTTGTAACTCGAAAAGAATTGATGTGGCGTGAACGTCTAAATGTGTAGCTTCAAAAGAATACCAAAAGGAGAATTTTCTTTCGTCAAAAATTTTCAGAAAATCACGTTTTAAGGAAATCCCTCATCGTGCGAAATTATCTTGTTTTTCCTAAACATCACGTTGTAACTCGAATAGCTTTCGTGTTGCGTGTATGTCTAAGTGTGTAGCCTCAAAAGAGAAGGCACAGGAGAGTTTTCTCTCGAAAGAATATGTTAGAATACCACGTTTTAAGGAAGTACAGTTTAGCAGAGTAAAGACATATACATATGTTTTGGAAACACTTTATGAGAAGAAATAAAGCATCGTACAAAATTAGCATGTATCTCCTAAATTACACGTTGTAACTCGAAAAGAATTGATGTGGCGTGAATGTCTAAACGTGTAGCCTCAAAAGAGAACCCAAAGGAGAATTTTCTTTCATCAAAATTTTTCAGAAAATCACGTTTTATGGAAATGCAAAATTAACTTGTTTTTCCTAATCAACAGGTTGTAACTCGAAAAGCTTTCATGTTGCGTGTATGTCTAAGTGTGTAGCCTCAAAAGAGAAGGCACAGGAAAGTTTTCTCTCGAAAGAATGTGTAAGAATACCACGTTATAAGGAAATACAGTTTTGCAGAGTACAGACAACTACATAGGTATTGGAAACACTTTACGAGAAGAAATAACACATCGTACAAAATTAGCTTGTATCTCCTAAACTACACGTTGTAACTCGAAAAGAATTGATGTGGCGTGTACGTCTATACGTGTAGCCTCAAAAGAGAACCCAAAGGAGAATTTTCTTTCGTCAAAATTTTTTCAGAAAATCACGTTTTATGGAAATGCTGCATTGTGCGAAATTATCTAGTTTTGCCTAAACAACATGTTGTAACTCGAAAAGCTTTCGTGTTGCGTGTATGTCTAAGTGTGTAGCCTCAAAAGAGAAGGCACAGGAGAGTTTTCTCTCGAAAGAATATGTAAGAATACCACGTTATAAGGAAATACAGTTTAGCAGAGTAAAGACATATACATATGTTTTGGAAACACTTTAGGAGAAGAAATAACGCATCGTAAAAAATTAGCTTGTATCTCCTAAACTACACGTTGTGACTCGAAAAGAATTGACGTGGCGTGTACGTCTATACGTGTAGCCTCAAAAGAGAACCCAAAGGAGAATTTTCTTTCATCAAAATTTTTCAGAAAATCACGTTTTAAGGAAATCCCCCATCGTGCGAAATTATCTTGTTTTTCCTAAACAACAGGTTGTAACTCGAAAAGCTTTCATGTTGCGTGTATGTCTAAGTGTGTAGCCTCAAAAGAGAAGGCACAGGAGAGTTTTCTCTCGAAAGAATATGTAAGAATACCACGTTATAAGGAAATACAGTTTAGCAGAGTAAAGACATATACGTATGTTTTGGAAACACTTTAGGAGAAGAAATAACGCATCGTAAAAAATTAGCTGGTATCTCCTAAACTACACGTTGTGACTCGAAAAGAATTGCTGTGGCGTGTACGTCTAAACGTGTAGCCTCAAAAGAGAACCCAAAGGACAATTTTCTTTCGTCAAAAATTTTCAGAAAATCACGTTTTATGGAAATGCAAAATTAACTTGTTTTTCCTAAACAACACGTTGTAACTCGAAAAGCTTTCGTGTTGCGTGTATGTCTAAGTGTGTAGCCTCAAAAGAGAAGGCACAGGAAAGTTTTCTCTCGAAAGAATGTGTAAGAATACCACGTTATAAGGAAATACAGTTTTGCAGAGTACAGACAACTACATAGGTATTGGAAACACTTTACGAGAAGAAATAACACATCGTACAAAATTAGCTTGTATCTCCTAAACTACACGTTGTAACTCGAAAAGAATTGATGTGGCGTGTACGTCTATACGTGTAGCCTCAAAAGAGAACCCAAAGGAGAATTTTCTTTCGTCAAAATTTTTTCAGAAAATCACGTTTTATGGAAACGCTGCATTGTGCGAAATTATCTAGTTTTGCCTAAACAACATGTTGTAACTCGAAAAGCTTTCGTGTTGTGTGTATGTCTAAGTGTGTAGCCTCAAAAGAGAAGGCACAGGAGAATTTTCTCTCGAAAGAATATGTAAGAATACCACGTTATAAGGAAATACAGTTTTGCAGAGTAAAGACAAATACGTACATATTGGAAACACTTTACGAGAAGAAATAACGCATCATACAAAATTAGCTTGTATCTCCAAAACTACACGTTGTAACTCGAAAATAATGGGCGTGGCGTGTACATCTAACCCTGTAGCCTCAAAAAAGAACACAAAGGAGAATTTTCTTTCGTCAAAATTTTCATAAACTCACGTTTTAAGGAAATCCCGCATCGTGCGAAATTATCTTCTTTTTCCTAAACAACATGTAGTAACTCGAAAAGCTTTCGTGTTGCGTGTCGTCTACGTGTGTAGCCTCAAAAGAGAAGGCACAGGAGAGTTTTCTCTCGAAAGAATATGTAAGAATACCATGTTATAAGGAAATACAGTTTTGCAGAGTAAAGACAAACACGTATGTATTGGAATCACATATGAGAAGAAATAACGCATTGTACAAAATTAGCTTGTATCTCCAAAACTACTCGTTGTAACTCGAAAAGAATTGGTGTGGCGTGCACGTCTAAACGTGTAGCCTCAAAAGAGATAACAAAGGAGAATTTCCTTTCATCAAAATTTTTCAGAAAATCACGTTTTAAGGAAATCCCGCATCGTGCTTAATTATCTTGTATTTCCTAAACAACACGTTGTAAATCGAAGAGCTTTCGTGTTGCGTTTATGTCTAAGTGTGTAGCTTCAAAAGAGAAGGCACAGGAGAGTTTTCTCTCGAAAGAATATGTAAGAATACCACGTTATAAGGAAATACAGTTTTGCAGAGTAAATACATATATGTACGTTTTGGAAACACTTTACGAGAAGAAATAACGCATCGTACAAAATTAGCTTGTATCTCCAAAACTACACGTTGTAACTCGAAAAGAATTGGTGTGGCGTGTACATCTAAACGTGTAGCCTCAAAAGAGAACACAAAGGAGAATTTTCTTTCATCACAATATTTCAGAAAATCACGTTTTAAGGAAATCCCGCATCGTGCGAAATTATCTTGTTTTTCCTAAACAACACGTTGTAACTCGAAAAGCTTTCGGGGTGCGTGTATGTCTAAGTGTGTAGCCTCAAAAGAGAAGGCACAGGAGAGTTTTCTCTCAAAAGAATATGTAAGAATACCACATTATAAGGAAATACAGTTTTGCAAATAAATAAAAATATGTACGTATTGGAAACACTTTATGAGAAGAAATAACGCATCATAAAAAATTAGCTTGTATCTCCAAAACTACACGTTGTAACTCGAAAAGAATTGATGTGGCGTGTACGTCTAAATGTGTAGCTTCAAAAGAATACCCAAAGGAGAATTTTCTTTCATCAAAATTTTTTAGAAAATCACGTTTTAAGGAAATCCCGCATCGTGCGAAATTATCTTGTTTTTCCTAAACAACACGTTGTAACTCGATTAGCTTTCGTGTTGCGTGTATGTCTAAGTGTGTAGCCTCAAAAGAGAAGGCACAGGAGAGTTTTCTCTCGAAAGAATATGTTAGAATACCACGTTATAAGGAAGTACAGTTTTGCAGAGTAAAGACAAATACCTACATATTGGAAACACTTTACAAGAAGTAATAAATAATCGTAAAAAATTAGCTTGTATCTCCTAAATTACACGTTGTAACTCGAAAAGAATTGGTGTGGCGTGTACATCTAAACGTGTAGCCTCAAAAGAGAACCCAAAGGACAATTTTCTTTAGTCAAAAATTTTCAGAAAATCACGTTTTATGGAAATGCTGCATCGTGCAAAATTAACTTGTTTTTGCTAAACAACACGTTGTAACTCGGAAAGCTTTCGTGTTGCGTGTATGTCTAAGTGTGTATGGTCAAAAGAGAAGGAACAGGAGAGTTTTCTCTCGAAAGAATATGTAAGAATACCACGTTATAAGGAAATACAGTTTTGCAGAGTAAAGACAAATACGTACGTATTGGAAACAGTTTACTAGGAGAAATAACGCATCATAAAAAATTAGCTTGTATCTCCAAAACTACACGTTGAAACTCGAAAAGAATGGGCGTGGTGTGTACATCTAACCCTGTAGCCTCAAAAAAGAACACAAAGGAGAATTTTCTTTCGTCAAAATTTTTCAGAAAATCACGTTTTAAGGAAATCCCGCATCGTGCGAAATTATCTTGTTTTTGCTAAACAACACGTTGTTACTCGAAAAGCTTTCGTGTTGCGTGTATGTCTAAGTGTGTAGCCTCAAAAGAGAAGGCACAGGAGTTTTCTCTCAAAAGAATATGTAAGAATACCACGTTATAAGGAAATACAGTTTTGCAGAGTAAAGACAAACACATACATATTGGAAAAACTTTACGAGAAGAAATAACGCATTGTACAAAAATAGCTTGTATCTCCAAAACTACACGTTGTAACTCGAAAAGATTTCGTGTGGCGTGCACGTCTAAACGTGTAGCCTCAAAAGAGACCCCAAAGGAGAATTTTCTTTCGTCAAAATTTTTCACAAAATCACGTATTAAGGAAATACCGCATCGTGCGAAATTATCTTGTATTTCCTAAACAACACGTTGTAAATCGAAAAGCTTTCGTGTTGCGTGTATGTCTAAGTGTGTAGCCTCAAAAGAGAAGGCACAGGAGAATTTTCCCTCGAAAGAATATGTAAGAATACCACGTTATAAGGCAATACAGTTTTGCAGAGTAAAGACATATACGTACGGTTTGAAAACACTTTACGAGAAGAAATAACGCATCGTACAAAATTAGCTTGTATTTCATAAACTACTCGTTGTGACTCGAAAAGAATTCGTGTGGCGTGTACGTCTAAACATGTAGCCTCAAATAGAACCCAAAGGAGAATTTTCTTTCGTGAAAATTTTTCAGAAAATAACGTTTTATGGAAACGCCGCATTGTGCGAAATTATCTAGTTTTTCCTAAAGAACATGTTGTAACTCGAAAAGCTTTTGTGTTGCGTGTATGTCTAAGTGTGTAGCCTCAAAAGAGAAGGCACAGAGGAATTTTCTCTCGAAAGAATATGTAAGAATACCACGTAATAAGGAAATACAGTTTTGCAGAGTAAAGACAAATACGTACGTATTGGAAACACTTTAAGAGAAGAAATAATGCATCATACAAAATTAGCTTGTATCTCCAAAACTACACGTTGTAACTCGAAAAGAATGGGCGTGGCGTGTACATCTAACCCTGTAACCTAAAAAAAGAACACAAAGGAGAATTTTCTTTCGTCAAAATTTTTCAGAAAATCACGTTTTAAGGAAATACCGCATCGTGCGAAATTATCTTGTTTTTGCTAAACAACACGTTCTTACTCGAAAATCTTTCGTGTTGCGTGTATGTCTAAGTGTGTAGCCTCAAAAGAGAAGGCACAGGAGAGTTTTCTCTCGAAAGAATATGTAAGAATACCACGTTATAAGGAAATACAGTTTTGCAGAGTAAAGACAAACACGTACATATTGGAAACACTTTACGAGAAGAAATAACGCATTGTACAAAATTAGCTTGTATCTCCAAAACTACACGTTGTAACTCGAAAAGAATTGGTGTGGCGTGCACGTCTAAACGTGTAGCCTCAAAAGAGACCCCAAAGGAGAATTTTCTTTCGTCAAAATTTTTCAGAAAATCACGTTTTAAGGAAATCCCGCATCGTGCGAAATTATCTTGTATTTCCTAAACAACACGTTGTAAATCGAAAAGCTTTCGTGTTGCGTGTATGTCTAAGTGTGTAGCCTCAAAAGAGAAGGCACAGGAGAGGTTTCTCTTGAAAGAATATGTAAGAATACCACGATATAAGGCAATACAGTTTTGCAGAGTAAAGACATATACGTACGGTTTGGAAACACTTTACGAGAAGAAATAATGCATCGTACAAAATTAGCTTGTATTTCATAAACTACACGTTGTGACTCGAAAAAAATTCGTGTGGCGTGTGTGTCTAAACGTGTAGCCTCAAAAGAGACCCTAAAGGACAATTTTCTTTCGTCAAAAAATTTCAGAAAATCACGTTTTATGGAAATGCCGCATCCTGCGAAATTATCTTGATTTTCCTAAACAACAGGTTGTAACACGAAAAGCTTTCGTGTTGCGTGTATGCCTAAGTGTTTAGCCTCAAAAGAGAAGGCACAGGGGAGTTTTCTCTCGAAAGAATATGTAAGAATACCACGTAATAAGGAAATACAGTTTTGCAGAGTAAAGACAAATACATACGTATTGGAAACACTTTACGAGAAGAAATAACGCATCGTACAAAATTAGCTTGTATCTCCAAAACTACACGTTGTAACTCGAAAAGAGTTGGTGTGGCGTGTACGTCTACACGTGTAGCCTCAAAAGAGAACCCAAAGGAGAATTTTCTTTCGTCAAAAATTTTCAGAAAATCACGTTTTAAGGAAATCCCGCATCCTGCGAAATTATCTTGTTTTTCCTAAACAACACGTTGTAACTCGAAAAGCTTTCGTGTTGCGTGTATGTCTAAGTGTGTAGCCTCAAAAGAGAAGGCACAGGAGAGTTTTCTCTCGAAAGAATATGTAAAAATACGTTATAAGGAAATACAGTTTTGCAGAGTAAAGACAAATACATACGTATTGGAAACACTTTACGAGAAGAAATAACGCATCGTACAAAATTAGCTTGTATCTCCAAAACTACACGTTGTAACTCGAAAAGAGTTGGTGTGGCGTGTACGTCTACACGTGTAGCCTCAAAAGAGAACCCAAAGGAGAATTTTCTTTCGTCAAAAATTTTCAGAAAATCACGTTTTAAGGAAATCCCGCATCCTGCGAAATTATCTTGTTTTTCCTAAACAACACGTTGTAACTCGAAAAGCTTTCGTGTTGCGTGTATGTCTAAGTGTGTAGCCTCAAAAGAGAAGGCACAGGAGAGTTTTCTCTCGAAAGAATATGTAAAAATACGTTATAAGGAAATACAGTTTTGCAGAGTAAAGACAAATACATAAGTATTGGAAACACTTTATGAGAAGAAATACTGCATTGTAAAAAATTAGCTTGTATCTCCAAAACTACACGTTGTAACTCGAAAAGAATTGGTGTGGCGTGTACGTCTAAACGTGTAGCCTCAAAAGAGAACCCAAAGGAGAATTTTCTTTCTTCAAAATTTTTCAGAAATTCACTTTTTTGGGAAATCCCGCATCGTGCGAAATTTTATTGTTTTTCCTAACAACACGTTGTTACTCGAAAAGTTTTCGTGTTTCATGTATGTCTAAGTGTGTAGCCTCAAAAGAGAAGGCACAGGAGAGTTTTCTCTCGAAAGAATATGTAAGAATACCACATTATAAGGAAATACAGTTTTGCAGAATAAAGTCATATATGTACATATTGGAAACACTTTACTAGAAGAAATAACGCATCGTAAAAAATTAGCTTGTATCTCCTAAACTACATGTTGTAACTCGAAAAGAATTGGTGTGGTGTGTACATCTAAACGTGTAGCCTCAAAACAGAACCCAAAGGAGAATTTTCTTTCATCAAAATTTTTCAGAAAATCACGTTTTAAGGAAATCCCGCATCGTGCGAAATTATCTTGTTTTTCCTAAACAACACGTTGTAACTCGAAAAGCTTTCTTGTTGCGTGTATGTCTAAGTGTGTAGCCTCAAAAGAGAAGGCACAGGAGAGTTTTCTCTCGAAAGAATATGTAAGAATACCACGTTATTAGGAATACAGTTTTGCAGCCTAAAGACATATAAGTATGTATTGGAAACACTTTACGAGAAGAAATAACGCATCTTACAAAATTAACTTGTATCTCCTAAACTACACGTTGTAACTCGAAAAGAATTGATTTGGAGTGTACGTCTAAACGTGTAGCCTCAAAAGATAACCCAAAGGGGAATTTTCTTACCTCAAAATTTTTCAGAAAATCATGTTTTAAGTAAATCCCGCAGCGAGCGAAATTATCTTGTTTTTCCTAAACAACACGTTGTAACTCGAAAAGCTTTCGTGTTGCATGTATGTCTAAGTGTGTAGCCTCATAAGAGAAGGCACAGGAGAGTTTTCTCTCGAAAGAATATGTAAGAATACCACGTTATAAGTAAATACAGTTTTGCAGAGTAAAGACAAAATAAGTACGTTTTGGAAACACTTAAGGAGAAGAAATAACGCATCGTACAAATTTAGTAACTCGAAAAGCTTTCGTGTTGCGTGTATGTCTAAGTGTGTAGCCTCAAAAGAGAAGGCACAGGAAAGTTTTCTCTCAAAAGAATATGTAAGAATACCACGTTATAAGGAAATACAGTTTTGCAGAGTAAAGACATATACCTACGTATTGGGAGCACTTTAGGAGAAGAAATAACGCAACGTACAAAATTAGCTTGTATCTCCGAAACTACACGTAGTAACTCGAAAAGAATTGGTGTGGCGTGTACGTCTAAACGTGTAGCCTCAAAAGAGAACCCAAAGGAGAATTTTCTTTCCTCAAAATTTTTCAGAAAATCACGTTTTAAGGAAATCCCGCATCTTGCGAAATTATCTTGTTTTTCCTAAACGACACATTGTAAATCGAAAAGCTTTCGAGTTGCGTGTATGTCTAAGTGTGTAGCCTCAAAAGAGAAGGCACAGGAGAGTTTTCTCTCGAAAGAAGATGTAAGAATACCACGTTATAAGGAAATACAGTTTTGCAGAGTAAAGACAAATAAGTACGTGTTTGAAACACTTTAGGAGAAGAAATAACGCATCGTACAATATTAGTAACTCGAAATGCTTTCGTGTGCGTGTATGTCTAAGTGTGTAGCCTCAAAAGAGAAGGCACAGGAGAGTTTTCTCTCGAAAGAATATGTAAGAATACCACGTTATAAGGAAATACAGTTTTGCAGAGGAAAGACAAATACATACGTATTGGAAACACTTTACGAGAAGAAATAACGCATCGTAAAAAATTAGCTTGTATCTCCAAAACTACACGTTGTAACTCGAAAGAGTTGGTGTGGCGTGTATGTCTACACGTGTAGCCTCAAAAGAGAACCCAAAGGAAAATTTTATTTCGTCAAAGTTTTTCAGAAAATCACGTTTTAAGGAAATCCCGCATCCTGCGAAATTATCTTGTTTTTCCTAAACAACACGTTGTAACTCGAAAAGCTTTCGTGTTGCGTGTATGTCTAAGTCTGTAGCCTCAAAAGAGAAGGCACAGGAGAGTTTTCTCTCGAAAGAATATGTAAAAATACGTTATAAGGAAATACAGTTTTGCAGAGTAAAGACAAATACATAAGTATTGGAAACACTTTATGAGAAGAAATAACGCATCGTAAAAAATTAGCTAGTATCTCCAAAACTACACGTTGTAACTCGAAAAGAATTGGTGTGGCGTGTACGTCTAAACGTGTAGCCTCAAAAGAGAACTCAAAGGAGAAAGTTCTTTCTTCAAAATTTTTCAGAAATTCACTTTTTTGGGAAATCCCGCATCATGCGAAATTATCTTCTTTTTCCTAAACAACACGTTGTTAATCGAAAAGCTTTCGTGTTGCGTGTATGTCTAAGTGTGTAGCCTCAAAAGAGAAGGCACAGGAGAGTTTTCTCTCGAAAGAATATGTAAAAATACGTTATAAGGAAATACAGTTTTGCAGAGTAAAGACAAATACATAAGTATTGGAAACACTTTATGAGAAGAAATACTGCATTGTAAAAAATTAGCTTGTATCTCCAAAACTACACGTTGTAACTCGAAAAGAATTGGTGTGGCGTGTACGTCTAAACGTGTAGCCTCAAAAGAGAACCCAAAGGAGAATTTTCTTTCTTCAAAATTTTTCAGAAATTCACTTTTTTGGGAAATCCCGCATCGTGCGAAATTTTATTGTTTTTCCTAACAACACGTTGTTACTCGAAAAGTTTTCGTGTTTCATGTATGTCTAAGTGTGTAGCCTCAAAAGAGAAGGCACAGGAGAGTTTTCTCTCGAAAGAATATGTAAGAATACCACATTATAAGGAAATACAGTTTTGCAGAATAAAGTCATATATGTACATATTGGAAACACTTTACTAGAAGAAATAACGCATCGTAAAAAATTAGCTTGTATCTCCTAAACTACATGTTGTAACTCGAAAAGAATTGGTGTGGTGTGTACATCTAAACGTGTAGCCTCAAAACAGAACCCAAAGGAGAATTTTCTTTCATCAAAATTTTTCAGAAAATCACGTTTTAAGGAAATCCCGCATCGTGCGAAATTATCTTGTTTTTCCTAAACAACACGTTGTAACTCGAAAAGCTTTCTTGTTGCGTGTATGTCTAAGTGTGTAGCCTCAAAAGAGAAGGCACAGGAGAGTTTTCTCTCGAAAGAATATGTAAGAATACCACGTTATTAGGAATACAGTTTTGCAGCCTAAAGACATATAAGTATGTATTGGAAACACTTTACGAGAAGAAATAACGCATCTTACAAAATTAGCTTGTATCTCCTAAACTACACGTTGTAACTCGAAAAGAATTGATTTGGAGTGTACGTCTAAACGTGTAGCCTCAAAAGATAACCCAAAGGGGAATTTTCTTACCTCAAAATTTTTCAGAAAATCATGTTTTAAGTAAATCCCGCAGCGAGCGAAATTATCTTGTTTTTCCTAAACAACACGTTGTAACTCGAAAAGCTTTCGTGTTGCATGTATGTCTAAGTGTGTAGCCTCATAAGAGAAGGCACAGGAGAGTTTTCTCTCGAAAGAATATGTAAGAATACCACGTTATAAGTAAATACAGTTTTGCAGAGTAAAGACAAAATAAGTACGTTTTGGAAACACTTAAGGAGAAGAAATAACGCATCGTACAAATTTAGTAACTCGAAAAGCTTTCGTGTTGCGTGTATGTCTAAGTGTGTAGCCTCAAAAGAGAAGGCACAGGAAAGTTTTCTCTCAAAAGAATATGTAAGAATACCACGTTATAAGGAAATACAGTTTTGCAGAGTAAAGACATATACCTACGTATTGGGAGCACTTTAGGAGAAGAAATAACGCAACGTACAAAATTAGCTTGTATCTCCGAAACTACACGTAGTAACTCGAAAAGAATTGGTGTGGCGTGTACGTCTAAACGTGTAGCCTCAAAAGAGAACCCAAAGGAGAATTTTCTTTCCTCAAAATTTTTCAGAAAATCACGTTTTAAGGAAATCCCGCATCTTGCGAAATTATCTTGTTTTTCCTAAACGACACATTGTAAATCGAAAAGCTTTCGAGTTGCGTGTATGTCTAAGTGTGTAGCCTCAAAAGAGAAGGCACAGGAGAGTTTTCTCTCGAAAGAAGATGTAAGAATACCACGTTATAAGGAAATACAGTTTTGCAGAGTAAAGACAAATAAGTACGTGTTTGAAACACTTTAGGAGAAGAAATAACGCATCGTACAATATTAGTAACTCGAAATGCTTTCGTGTGCGTGTATGTCTAAGTGTGTAGCCTCAAAAGAGAAGGCACAGGAGAGTTTTCTCTCGAAAGAATATGTAAGAATACCACGTTATAAGGAAATACAGTTTTGCAGAGGAAAGACAAATACATACGTATTGGAAACACTTTACGAGAAGAAATAACGCATCGTAAAAAATTAGCTTGTATCTCCAAAACTACACGTTGTAACTCGAAAGAGTTGGTGTGGCGTGTACGTCTACACGTGTAGCCTCAAAAGAGAACCCAAAGGAAAATTTTATTTCGTCAAAGTTTTTCAGAAAATCACGTTTTAAGGAAATCCCGCATCCTGCGAAATTATCTTGTTTTTCCTAAACAACACGTTGTAACTCGAAAAGCTTTCGTGTTGCGTGTATGTCTAAGTCTGTAGCCTCAAAAGAGAAGGCACAGGAGAGTTTTCTCTCGAAAGAATATGTAAAAATACGTTATAAGGAAATACAGTTTTGCAGAGTAAAGACAAATACATAAGTATTGGAAACACTTTATGAGAAGAAATAACGCATCGTAAAAAATTAGCTAGTATCTCCAAAACTACACGTTGTAACTCGAAAAGAATTGGTGTGGCGTGTACGTCTAAACGTGTAGCCTCAAAAGAGAACTCAAAGGAGAAAGTTCTTTCTTCAAAATTTTTCAGAAATTCACTTTTTTGGGAAATCCCGCATCATGCGAAATTATCTTCTTTTTCCTAAACAACACGTTGTTAATCGAAAAGCTTTCGTGTTGCGTGTATGTCTAAGTGTGTAGCTTCAAAAGAGAAGGCACGGGAGAGTTTTCTCTCGACAGAATATGTAAGAATACCACGTTATGAGGAAATACAGTTTTGCAGAGTAAAGACATATACATATGTATTGGAAACACTGTATGAGCAGAAATTACGTATCGTACAATATTAGCTTCAATCTCCAAAACTACACGTT
Organism: Apodemus sylvaticus; assembly: GCF_947179515.1. Taxonomy (NCBI): domain Eukaryota; kingdom Metazoa; phylum Chordata; class Mammalia; order Rodentia; family Muridae; genus Apodemus; species Apodemus sylvaticus. Next base: position 64,506,304 of record NC_067491.1, on the reverse strand, counting down.
GTTACTCGAAAAGAATTGGTGTGGGATGTACGTCTAAACGTGTAGCCTCAAAAGAGAACCCAAAGGTGAATTTTCTTTCGTCAAAATTTTTCAGAAAATCACGTTTTAAGGAAATCCTGCATCGTGCGAAATTATCTTGTTTTTCCTAAACAACACCTTGTTACTGGAAAATCTTTCGGGTTGCGTTTATGTCTAAGTGTGTAGCCTCAAAAGAGAAGGCACAGGAGAGTTTTCTCTCGAAAGAATATGTCAGAATACCACGTTATAAGGAAATACAGTTTTGCACAGTAAAGACAAATACGTTCATATTGGAAACACTTTACGAGAAGAAATAATGCATCGTAGAAAATTAGCTTGTATCTCCAAAACTACACATTGTAACTCGAAAAGAATTGGTGTGGCGTGTATATCTAAACGTGTAGCCTCAAAGGAGATCACAAAGGAGAATTTTCTTTCGTCAATTTTTCAGAAAATAACGTTTTAAGGAAATCCCGCATCGTGCGAAATTATCTTGTTTTTCCTAAACAACACCTTGTAACTCGAAAAGCTTTGGTGTTGCGTGTATGTCTATGGGTGTAGGCTCAAAAGAGAAGGCACAGGAGAGTTTTCTCTCCATAGAATATGTAAGAATACCACATTATAAGGAAATACAGTTTTGTGGAGTAAAGACAAATAAGTACCTATTGGAAACACTTTAGGAGAAGAAATAACGCATCGTACAAAATTAGTAACTCGAAAAGCTTTCGTGTTGCCTATATGTCTAAGTGTGTAGCCTCAAAAGAGAAGGCACAGGAGAGTTTTCTCTCGAAAAAATATGTAAGAATACCACGTTATAAGGAAATACAGTTTTGCAGAGTAAAGACAAATACATACATATTGGAAACACTTTAGGAGAAGAAATAACGCATCGTACAAAATTAGCATGTATCTCCACAACTACACATTGTAACTCGAAAAGAGTTGGTGTGGCATGTACGTCTAAACGTGTAGCCTCAAAAGAGAACCCAAAGGAGAATTTTCTTTCGTCAAAAATTTTTAGAAATTCACGTTTTAAGGAAATCCCGCATCGTGCGAAATTATCTTGTTTTTCCTAAACTACACGTTGTAACTCGAAAAACTTTCGTGTTGCGTGTATGTCTAAGTGTGTAGTCTCAAAAGAGAAGGCACAGGAGAGTTTTCTCTCGAAAGAATATGTAAGAATACCACGTTGCAAGGAAATACAGTTTTGCAGAGTAAAGACAAATACATACGTATTGGAAACATTTTATGAGAAGAAATAAGGTATCTTAAAATATTAGCTTGTATCTCCAAACCTACATGTTGTAACTTGAAAAATGTTGGAGTGGCGTGTACGTCTAAACGTGTAGCCTCAAAAGAGAACCCAAAGGAGAATTTTCTTTCATCAAAATTTCTCAGAAAATCACGTTTTAAGGAAATCCTGCATACTGTGAAATTATCTTGTTTTTCCTAAACGACACTCTGTAACTCGAAAAGCTTTCGTGTTGCGTGTATGTCTAAGTGTGTAGCCTCAAAAGAGAAGGCACAAGAGAGTTTTCTCTCGAAAGAATATGTAAGAATACCACGTTATAAGGAAATACAGTTTTGCAGAGTAAAGACAAATACATATGTATTGGAAACACTTTAAAAGAAGAAATAACGCATCGTACAAAATTAGCTTGTATCTCCAAAACTACACGTTGTAACTCGAAAAGAGTTGGTGTGGCATGTACGTCTAAACGTGTAGCCTCAAAAGAGAACCCAAAGGAGAATTTTCTTTCGTCAATTTTTTTCAGAAAATCACGTTTTAAGGAAATCCCGCATCGTGCAAAATTATCTTGTTTTTCCTAAACAACACGTTGTAACTCGAAAAGCTTTCATGTTGCGTGTATGTCTAAGTGTGTAGCATCAAAAGAGAAGGCACAGGAGAGTTTTCTCTCGAAAGAATATGTAAGAATACCACGTTATTAGGAATACAGTTTTGCAGCCTAAAGACATATAATTATGTATTGGAAACACTTTACGGGAAGAAATATCGCATCTTAAAAAATTAGCTTGTATCTCCTAAACTATACGTTGTAACTCGAAAAGAATTGATTTGGTGTGTACGTCTACACGTGTAGCCTCAAAAGATAACCCAAAGGAGAATTTTCTTACCTCAAAATTTTTCAGAAAATCACGTTTTAAGGAAATCCCGCATCATGCGAAATTATCTTGTTTTTCCTAAACGACATGTTGTAACTCGAAAAGCTTTTGTGTTGTGTGCATGTCTAAGTGTGTAGCCTCAAAAGAGACGGCACAGGAGAGTTTTCTCTCGAAGGAATATGTAAAAATACTACGTAATTAGGAAATACAGTTTTGAAGGGTAAAGCCAAATACGTACCTATTGGACACACTTTAAGAAAAGAAATAAGCATCATACAAAATTTGCTTGTTATCCAAAACTACACGTGGTAACTCGAAAAGAATTGATGTGGTGTATACGTCTAAACGTGTAGCTTCAAAAGAGAACCCAAAGGAGCATTTTCTTTCGTCAAATTTTTTCAGAAAATCACGTTTTAGGGAAATTCAGCATCGTGCGAAATTATCTTGTTATTCCTAAACAACTCGTTGTAACTCGAAAAGCTTTCGTGTTGCCTGTATATCTAAGTGTGTAGCCTCAAGAGAGAAGGCACAGGAGAGTTTTCTCTCGAAAGAATATGTAATAATACCACGTCATAAGGAAATACAGTTTTGCAGAGTAAAGACAAATATGTACGTATTGGAAACCCTTTACAAGAAGAAATAACGCATCGTACAAAATTAGCTTGTATCTCAAAAACTACACGTTATAACTCGAAAAGAATTAGTGTGCCGTGTACGTCTAAACGTGTAGCCTCAAAAGAGAACTGATAGGAGAATTTTCTTTCGTCAATATTTTTCAGAATATCACGTTTTAAGGAAATCCCGCATCATGCGAAATTATCTTGTTTTTCCTAAACAACACGTTGTAACTCGAAAAGCTTTCGTGATGTGTGTATGTCTAAGTGTGTAGCCTCAAAAGAGAAGGCACGGGAGAGTTTCTCTCGATAGAATATGTAAGAATACCCCGTAATAAGGAAATACAGTTTTGCAGAGTAAAGACAAATACTTACATATTGGAAACACTTTACGAGAAGAAATAATGCATCATACAAAATTAGCTAGTTTCTCCAAAACTACATGTTGTAACTCGAAAAGACTGGTGTGGCGTGTACGTCTAAATGTGTAGCCTCAAAAGAGAACCCAAAGGAGAATTTTCTTTCGTCAAAATTTTTGAGAAAATCACGTTTTAAGGAAATCCAGCATCGTGCAAAATTATCTTGTTTTTCCTAAACAACACATTGTAACTCGAAAAGCTTTTGTGTTGCGTGTAGCCTCAAAAAAGAAGGCACAGGAGAGTTTTCTCTCCAAAGAATATGTAAGAATACCACGTTATGAGGAAATACAATTTTGCAGAGTAAAGACATATAGGTACGTTTTGGAAACACTTTACGAGAAGAAATAACGAATCCTACAAAATTAGCTTGTATCTCCTCAACTACACGTTGTAACTCGAAAAGAATTGGTGTGGCGTGTACGTCTAAACCAGTAGCCTCTACAGAGAACCCAAAGGAGAATTTTCTTTTATCAAAAATTTTCAGAAAATCACGTTTTAAGGAAATCCCGCCTCGTGCGAAATTATCTTGTTTTTCCTAAACAACATGTTGTAACTCGAAAAGCTTTCATGTTACCTGTATGTCTAAGTGTGTAATCTCAAAAGAGAAGGCACAGGAGAGTTTTCTCTCGAAAGAATATGTAATAATACCACGTTATAAGGAAATACAGTTTTGCAGAGTAAAGACAAATATGTACGTATTGGAATCACTTTACAAGAAGAAATAATGCATCGTAAAAAATTAGCTTGTATCTCCAAAACTACACTTTGTAACTCGAAAATTATTGGTATGGCGTGTACCTCTAAACGTGTAGCCTCAAAAGAGAAATGATAGGAGAATTTTCTTTCGTCAAAATTTTCATAAAATCATGTTTTAAGGAAATCCCGCATCGTGCGAAATTATCTTGTTTTTCCTAAACAACACGTTGTAACTCGAGAACCTTTCTGTTGCGTGTATGTCTAAGTGTGTATCCTGAAAAGAGAAGGCACAGGAGAGTTTTCTCTCGAAAGAATATGTAAGAATACCACGTTATATGGAAATACAGTTTTGCAGAGTAAAGACAAATACGTACGTACTGGAAACACTTTAGGAGAAGAAATAACGCATCGTACAAAATTAACTTGTATCTCCAAAACTACACGTTGTAACTCGAAAGGAATTGGTGTGGCGTGTACGTCTAAACCAGTCGCCTCAAAAGAGAACCCAAAGGTCAATTTTCTTTCGTCAAAATTTTTCAGAAAATCACGGTTTAAGGAAATCCAGCATCGAGCGAAATTATCTTGTTTTTCCTAAACAACATGTTGTAACTCGAAAAGCTTTCCTGTTGCGTGTATGTTTAAGTGTGTAGCCTCAAAAGAGAAGGCATGGGAGAGTTTTTTCTCATAGGAATATGTAAGAATACCACGTAATAAGGAAATACAGTTTTGCAGAATAAAGACAAATAAGTACCTATTGGAAACACTTTAGGAGAAGTAATAACGCATCGTACAAAATTAGCTTGTATGTCCAAAACTACACGTTGTTACTCGAAAAGATTTGGTGTGGCGCGTACGTCTAAACCAGTCGCCTCAAAAGAGAACCCAAAGGTCAATTTTCTTTCGTCAAATTTTTTCAGAAAATCATGTTTTAAGGAAATCCAGCATCGAGCGAAATTATCTTGTTTTTCCTAAACAACATGTTGTAACTCGAAAAGCTTTCCTGTTGCGTGTATGTTTAAGTGTGTAGCCTCAAAAGAGAAGGCACGGGAGAGTTTTTTCTCGTAGGAATATGTAAGAATACCACGTAATTAGGAAATACAGTTTTGCAGAGTAAAGACAAATAAGTACCTATTGGAAACACTTTACGAGAAGTAATAACGCATCGTACAAAATTAGCTTGTATCTCCAAAACTACACGTTGTTACTCGAAAAGATTTGGTGTGGCGTGTACGTCTAAACGTGTAGCCTCAAAAGAGAACCGAAAGGAGAATTTTTTTCGTCAAAATTTTTCAGAAAATCACGTTTTAAGGAAATCCCGCATCGTGCGAAATTATCTTGTTTTTCCTAAACAACACGTTGTAACTCGAAAAGCTTTTGTGTTGCGTGTCTGTCTAAGTGTGTAGCCTGAAAAGAGAAGGCACAGGAGAGTTTTCTCTCGAAAGAATATGTAATAATACCACGTTATAAGGAAATACAGTTTTGCAGAGTAAAGACAAATACGTATGTATTGGAAAAACTTTACAAGAAGAAATAACGCATCGTACAAAATTAGCTGGTATCTCCAAAACTACACGTTGTAACTCGAAAAGAATTGTTGTGGCGTGTCCATCTAAACATGTAGCCTCAAAAGAGAACTGATAGGAGAATTTTCTTTTGTCAAAATTTTTCAGAAAATCAAGGTTTAAGGAAATCCCGCATCGTGCGAAATTAACTTGTTTTTCCTAAACAACACGTTGTAACTCGAAAAGCTTTCGTGTTGTGTGTAGTCTAAGTGTGTAGCCTCAAAAGAGAAGGCACAGGAGAGTTTTCTCTCGAAAGAATATGTAAGAATACCACGTTATAAGGAAATACAGTTTTGCAGAGTAAAGACAAATACTTACATATTGGAAACACTTTACGAGAAGAAATAACGCATCGTACAATATTAGCTTGTATCTCCAAAACTACACGTTGTTACTCGAAAAGAATTGGTGTGGCGTGTTCGTCTAAACGTGTAGCCTCAAAAGAGAAATGATAGGAGAATTTTCTTTCGTCAAAATTTTCATAAAATCATGTTTTAAGGAAATCCCGCATCGTGCGAAATTATCTTGTTTTTCCTAAACAACACCTTGTAACTCGAGAACCTTTGTGTTGCGGGTATGTCTAAGTGTGTAGCCTGAAAAGAGAAGGCACAGGAGAGTTTTCTCTCGAAAGAATATGTAAGAATACCAAGTTATATGGAAATACAGTTTTGCAGAGTAAAGACAAATACGTACGTACTGGAAACACTTTAGGAGAAGAAATAACGCATCGTACAAAATTAACTTGTATCTCCAAAACTACACGTTGTATCTCGAAAAGAATTGGTGTGGCGTGTACGTCTAAACCAGTCGCCTCAAAAGAGAACCCAAAGGTCAATTTTCTTACGTCAAAATTTTTCAGAAAATCACGGTTTAAGGAAATCCAGCATCGTGCGAAATTATCTTGTTTTTCCTAAACAACAAGTTGTAACTCGAGAACCTTTGTGTTGCGTGTATGTCTAAGTGTGTAGCCTCAAAAAAAAAAAGGCACAGGAGAGTTTTCTCTCGAGAGAATATGTAAGAATACAACGTTATAAGGAAATAGAGTTTTGCAGAGTAAATACAAATACGTACGTACTGGAAACACTTTAGGAGAAAAAATAACGCATCATACAAAATTAGCTTGTATCTCCAAAACTACACGTTGTAACTCGAAAACAATTGGTGTGGCGTGTACATCTAAACCAGTAGCCTCAAAAGAGAACCCAAAGGTCAATTTTCTTTCATCAAAATTTTTCAGAAAATCACGTTTTAAGGAAATCCCGCATCGTGCGAAATTATCTTGTTTTTCCTAAACAACACGTTGTAACTCGAAAAGCTTTCCTGTTGCGTGTATGTCTAAGTGTGTAGCCTCAAAAGAGAAGGCACAGGAGAGTTTTCTCTCCTAAGAATATGTAAGAATACCACGTAATAAGGAAATACAGTTTTGCAGAGTAAAGACAAATAAGTACCTATTGGAAACACTTTACGAGAAGTAATAACGCATCGTACAAAATTAGCTTGTATCTCCAAAACTACACGTTGTTACTCGAAAATATTTGGTGTGGCGTGTACGTCTAAACGTGTAGCCTCAAAAGAGAACCGAAAGGAGAATTTTCTTTCGTCAAAATTTTTCAGAAAATCACGTTTTAAGGAAATCCCGCATCGTGCGAAATTATGTTGTTTTTCCTAAACAAAATGTTGTAACTCGAAAAGCTTTTGTGTTGCGTGTCTGTCTAAGTGTGTAGCCTCAAAAGAGAAGGCACGGGAGAGTTTTCTCTCGAAAGGATATGCTTTCCTGTTTCGTGTATGTATAAGGGGGTAGCCTCAAAAGTGAAGGCACAGGAGAGTTTTCTCTCGAAAGAATATGTAAGAATACCACGTAATAAGGAAATACAGTTTTACAGAGTAAAGACAAATAAGTACCTATTGGAAACACTTTACAAGAAGAAATAACGCATCGTACAAAATTAGCTTGTATCTCCAAAACTATACATTGTAACTCGAAAAGAATTTGTGTGGCGTGTACGACTAAACGTGTAGCCTCAAAAGAGAGCCCAAAGGAGAATTTTCTTTCGTCAAAATTTTTCAGAAAATCACGTTTTAAGGAAATCCTGCATCGTGCGAAATTATCTTGTTTTTCCTAAACAACACGTTGTAACTCGAAAAGCTTTTGTGTTGCGTGTATGTCTAAGTGCGTAGCCTCAAAACAGAAGGCAAAGGAGTGTTTTCTCTCCAAAAATATGTAAGAATACCACGTTATAAGGAAATACAGTTTTGCAGAGTAAAGACATATACGTAAGTTTTGGAAACACTTTATGAGAAGAAATAACGCATCGTACAATATTAGCTTGTATGTCCTAAACTACACGTTGTAACTCGAAAAGAATTGGTGTGGCGAGTACGTCTAAACCTGTAGCCTCAAAAGAGAACCCAAAGGAGACTTTTCTTTCGTCAAAATTTTTCAGAAAATCACGTTTTAAGGAAATCCCGCATCATGCGATATTATCTTGTTTTTCCTAAACAACACGTTGTAACTCAAAAAGCTTTTGTGGTGCGTGTATGTCTAAGTGTGTAGCCTCAAAAGAGAAGGCACAGGAGAGTTTTCTCTCGAAAGAATATGTAAGAATACTACGTAATTAGGAAATACAGTTTTGAAGAGTAAAGCCAAATACGTACCTATTGGAAACACTTTAAGAAAAGAAATAAGCATCATAAAAAATTAGCTTGTATCTCCAAAACTACACGTTGTAACTCGATAAGAATTGGTGTGGCGGGTATGTCTAAACGTGTAGCTTCAAAAGAGAACCCAAAGGAGAATTTTCTTTCCTCAAAATTTTTCAGAAAATCACGTTTTAAGGAAATCCAGCATCTTGCGAAATTATCTTGTTATTCCTAAACAACTCGTTGTAACTCGAAAAGCTTTCGTGTTGCGTGTATATCTAAGTGTGTAGCCTCAAGAGAGAAGGCACAGGAGAGTTTTCTCTTGAAAGAATATGTAATAATACCACGTCATAAGGAAATACAGTTTTGCAGAGTAAAGACAAATATGTACGTATTGGAAAAACTTTACAAGAAGAAATAACGCATCGTACAAATTTAGCTTGTATCTCAAAAACTACACGTTGTAACTCGAAAAGAATTGGTGTGCCGTGTACGTCTAAACGTGTAGCCTCAAAAGAGAACTGATAGGAGAATTTTCTTTCGTCAATATTTTTCAGAAAATCACGTTTTTAGGAAATCTGGCATCGTGCGAAATCATCTTGTTTTTCCTAAACAACACGTTGTAACTCGAAAAGCTTTCATGTTGAGTGTATGTCTAAGTGTGTAGCCTCAAAAGAGAAGGCACAGGAGAGTTTTCTCTCGAAAGAATATGTAAGAACACCACGTTATAAGGAAATACTGTTTTGCAGAGTAAAGACAAATACGTACGTATTGGAAACACTTTACAAGAAGAAATAATGCATCGTACAAAATTAGCTTGTATCTCCAATACTACACGTTGTAACTCGAAAAGAATTGGTGTGGCGTGTACGACTAAACGTGTAGCCTCAAAAGAGAACCCAAAGGAGAATTTTCTTTCATCAAATTTTTCAGAAAATCACGTTTTAAGGAAATCCCTCATCGTGCGAAATTATCTTGTTTTTCCTAAACAACACGTTGTAACTCAAAAATCTTTCGTGTTGCGTGTATGTCTAAGTGTGTAGCATAAAAAGAGAAGGCACAGGAGAGTTTTCTCTCGAAAGAATATGTAAGAATACCACGTTATAAGGAAATACAGTTTTGCAAAGTAAAGACAAATATGTACGTACTGGAAACAGTTTACGAGAAGAAATAATGCATCGTACAAAATTAGCTTGTATCTCCAAAACTACACGTTGTAACTCGAAAAGAATTGTTGTGGCGTGTATGTCTAAACATGTAGCCTCAAAAGAGAACTGATAGGAGAATTTTCTTTCGTAAAAATTTTTCAGAAAATCACGGTTTAAGGAAATCCCGCATCGTGCGAAATTATCTTGTTTTTCCTAAACAACAAGTTGTAACTCGAGAACCTTTGTGTTGCGTGTATGTCTAAGTGTGTAGCCTCAAAAAAGAAGGCACAGGAGAGTTTTCTCTCGAAAGAATATGTAAGAATACCACGTTATAAGGAAATAGAGTTTTGCAGAGTAAAGACAAATACGTACGTACTGGAAACACTTTAGGAGAAGAAATAACGCATCGTACAAAATTAGCTTGTATCTCCAAAACTACACGTTGTATCTCGAAAAGAATTGGTGTGGCGTGTACGTCTAAACCAGTAGCCTCAAAAGAGAACCCAAAGGTCAATTTTCTTTCGTCAAAATTTTTCAGAAAATCACGTTTTTAGGAAATCCCGCATCGTGCGAAATTATCTTGTTTTTCCTAAACAACACTTTGTAACTCGAAAAGCTTTCCTGTTGCGTGTATGTCTAAGTGTGTAGCCTCAAAAGAGAATGCACAGGAGAGTTTTCTCTCGTAAGAATATGTAAGAATACCACGTAATAAGAAAATACAGTTTTGCAGAGTAAAGACAAATAAGATCCTATTGGAAACACTTTATGAGAAGTAATAACGCATCTTACAAAATTAGCTTGTATCTCCAAAACTACGCGTTGTTACTCGAGAAGATTTGGTGTGGCGTGTACGTCTAAACGTGTAGCCTCAAAAGATAACCGAAAGGAGATTTTTCTTTCGTCAAAATTTTTCAGAAAATCACGTTTTAAGGAAATCCCTCATCTTGCGAAATTATCTTGTTTTTTCTAAACAACACGTTGTAACTCGAAAAGCTTTCGTGTTGCGTGTATGTCTAAGTGTGTAGCCTCAAAAGAGAAGGCACAGGAGAGTTTTCTCTCGAAAGAATATGTAATAATACCACGTTATAAGGAAATAAAGTTTTTCAGAGTAAAGACAAATATGTACGTACTGGAAACACTTTACAAGAAGAAATAATGCATCGTACAAAATTAGCTTGTATCTCCAAAACTACATGTTGTAACTCGAAAAGAATTGGTGTGGCGTGTACGTCTAAACGTGTAGCCTCAAAAGAGAACTGATAGGAGAATTTACTTTCCTCAAAATTTTTCAGAAAATCACGGTTTAAGGAAATCCCGCATCGTGCGAAATTATCTTGTTTTTCCTAAACAACAGGTTGTAACTCAAGAACCTTTGTGTTGCGTGTATGTCTAAGTGTGTAGCCTCAAAAAAGAAGACACAGGAGAGTTTTCTCTCGAAAGAATATCTAAGATACCACGTTATAAGGAAATACAGTTTTGCAGAGTAAAGACAAATATGTACGTACTGGAAACACTTTACAAGAAGAAATAATGCATCGTACAAAATTAGCTTGTATCTCCAAAACTACACGTTGTAACTCGAAAAGAATTGGTGTGGCGTGTACGTCTAAACCAGTAGCCTCAAAAGAGAACCCAAAGGTCAATTTTCTTTCGTCAAAATTTTTCAGTAAATCACGTTTTAAGGAAAACCCGCATCGTGCGAAATTATCTTGTTTTTCCTAAACAACATGTTGTAACTCGAAAAGCTTTTGTGTTGCGTGTATGTCTAAGTGTATAGCCTCAAAAGAGAAGGCACAGGAGAGTTTTCTCTCGAAAGAATATGTAATAATACCACGTTATAAGGAAATACAGTTTTGCAGAGTAAAGACAAATACGTACTTATTGGAAACACTTTACAAGAAGAAATAACGCATCGTACAAAATTAGCTTGTATCTCCAAAACTACACGTTGTAACTCGAACAGAATTGGTGTGGCGTCTCCATCTAAACGTGTAGCCTCAAAAGAGAACTGATAGGAGAATTTTCTTTCATCAAAATTTTTCAGAAAATCACGTTTTAGGGAAATCACGCATCGTGCGAAATTATCTTGTTTTTCCTAAACAACACGTTTTAACTCGAAAAGCATTTGTGTTGCGTGTAGTCTAAGTGTGTAGCCTCAAAAGAGAAGGCACAAGAGAGTTTTCTCTCGAAAGAATATGTAAGAATACCACGTTATAAGGAAATACACTTTTGCAGAGTAAAGACAAATACTTACGTATTGGAAACACTTTATGAGAAGAAATAACGCTTAGTACAATATTAGCTAGTATCTCCAAAACTACGTGTTGTAACTCGAAAAGATTGGTGTGGCGTGTACGTCTAAACATGTAGCCTCAAAAGAGAACGCAAAGGAGAATTTTCTTTTGTCAAAATTTTTCAGAAAATCACGTTTTAAGGACATCCCGCATCGTGCGAAATTATCTTGTTTTTCCTAAACAACACGTTGTAACTCAAAAAGCTTTCCTGTTGCGTGTATGTCTAAGTGTGTTGCCTCAAAAGAGAAGGCACAGGAGAGTTTTCTCTCGAAAGAATATGTAAGAATACCACGTAATAAGGAAATACAGTTTTGCAGAGTAAAGACAAGTAAGTACTTATTGGAAACACTTTACAAGAAGAAATAATGCATCGTACAAAATTAGCTTGTATCTCTAAAACTACACGTTGTAACTCGAAAAGAATTGGTGTGGCGTGTACGACTAAACGTGTAGCCTCAAAAGAGAACCTAAAGGAGAATTTTCTTTGGTCAAAATTTTTCAGAAAATCACGTTTTAAGGAAATCCTGCATCGTGCGAAATTATCTTGTTTTTCCTAAACAACTCCTTGTAACTCGAAAAGCTTTCCTGTTGCGTGTATGTCTAAGTGTGTAGCCTCAAAAGAGAAGGCACAGGAGAGTTTTCTCACAAAAGAATATGTAAGAATACCACGTTATAAGGAAACACAGTTTTGCAGAGTAAAGACAAATAGGTATGTTTTGGAAAAACTTTACGAGAAGAAATAATGCATCGTACAAAATTAGCTTGCATCTCCTAAACTACACCTTGTGAATCAAAAAGAATTGGTGTGGCATGTACGTCTAAAAGTGTAGCCTCAAAAGAGAAACCAAAGGAGAATTTTCTTTCGTCAAAATTTTTCATAAAATCACGTTTTTTGGAAATGCCGCCTTGGGCGAAATTACCTTGTTTTTCCTAAACAACACGTTGTAACTCGAAAAGCTTTCGTGTTGCGTGTATGTCTAAGTGTGTAGCCTCAAAAGAGAAGGCACAGGAGAGTTTTCTCTCGAAAGAATATGTAAGAATACCACGTAATAAGGAAATACAGTTTTGCAGAGTAAAGACAAGTAAGTACCTATTGGAAACACTTTACAAGAAGAAATAATGCATCGTACAAAATTAGCTTGTATCTCTAAAACTACACGTTGTAACTCGAAAAGAATTGGTGTGGCGTGTACGACTAAACGTGTAGCCTCAAAAGAGAACCCAAAGGAGAATTTTCTTTCGTCAAAATTTTTCAGAAAATCGCGTTTTAAGGAAATCCTGCATCGTGCGAAATTATCTTGTTTTTCCTAAACAACACGTTGTAACTCAAAAAGCTTTTGTGTTGCGTGTATGTCTAAGTGTGTAGCCTCAAAAGAGAAGGCACAGGAGTGTTTTCTCTCCAAAAAATATGTAAGAATACCACGTTATAAGGAAATACAGTTTTGCAGAGTAAAGACATATACGTAAGTTTTGGAAACACTTAATGAGAAGAAATAAAGCGTCGTGCAAAATTAGCTTGTATCTCCAAAACTACACGTTGTAACTCGAAAAGAATTGGTGTGGCGTGTACGTCTAAACCTGTAGCCTCAAAAGAGAACCCAAAGGAGAATTTTCTTTGGTCAAAATTTTTCAGAAAATCACGTTTTAAGGAAATCCCGCATCATGAGAAATTATCTTGTTTTTCATAAACAACACGTTGTAACTCGAAAAGCTTTCGTGTTGCGTGTATGTCTAAGTGCGTAGCCTCAAAAAAGAAGACACAGGAGAGTTTTCTCTCGAAAGAATATGTAAGAATACCACGTTATAAGGAAATACAGTTTTGCAGAGTAAAGACAAATACGTGCCTACTGGAAACACTTTTGGAGAAGAAATAACTCATCATACAAAATTAGCTTGTATCTCCTAAACTATACGTTGTAACTCGAAAAGAATTGGTGTGGTGTGTACGTCTAAACTAGTAGTCTCAAAAGAGAACCCAAAGGGAAATTTTCTTCCGTCAAAATTTTACAGAAAATCACGTTTTATGGAAATACCGCATCCTGCGAAATTATCTTGTTTTTCCTAAACAACACGTTGTAACTCGAAAAGCTTTCGTGTTGCGTGTATGTCTAAGTGTGTAGCCTCAAAAGAGAAGGCACAGGAGAGTTTTCTCTCGAAAGAATATTTAAGAATACCACGTAATAAGGAAATACAGTTTCGCAGAGTAAAGACAAATAAGTACCTATTGGAAACACTTTACGAGAAGTTATAACTCATCGTACAAAATTAGCTTGTATCTCCAAAACTACATGTTGTAACTCGAAAAGAATTGGTGTGGCGTGTACGTCTAAACGTGTAGCCTCAAAAGAGAACCGAAAGGAGAATTTTCTTTCGTCAAAATTTTTCAGAAAATCACGTTTTAAGGAAATCCCGCATCGTGCGAAATTATGTTGTTTTTCCTAAACAAAATGTTGTAACTCGAAAAGCTTTTGTGTTGCGTGTCTTTCTAAGTGTGTAGCCTCAAAAGAGAAGGCACAGGAGAGTTTTCTCTCGAAAGGATATGTAATAATACCACGTTATAAGGAAATACAGTTTTGCATAGTAAAGACAAATACGTACATATTGGAAACACTTTATGAGAAGTAATAACGCATCGTACAAAATTAGCTTGTATCTCCAAAACTACACGTTGTAACTCGAAAAGAATTGGTGTGGCGTGTCCATCTAAACATGTAGCCTCAAAAGAGAACTGATAGGAGAATTTTCTTTCGTCAAAATTTTTCAGAAAATCAAGGTTTAAGGAAATCCCGCATCGTGCGAAATTAACTTGTTTTTCCTAAACAACACGTTGTAACTCGAAAAGCTTTCGTGTTGCGTGTAGTCTAAGTGTGTAGCCTCAAAAGAGAAGGCACAGGAGAGTTTTCTCTAGAAAGAATATGTAAGAATACCACGTTATAAGGAAATACAGTTTTGCAGAGTAAAGACAAATACTTACATATTGGAAATACTTTACGAGAACAAATAACGCATCATACAATATTAGCTTGTATCTCCAAAACTACACGTTGTTACTCGAAAAGAATTGGTGTGGCGTGTACGTCTAAACGTGTAGCCTCAAAAGAGAACCGAAAGGAGAATTTTCTTTCATCAAGTTTTTCAGAAAATCACGTTTTATTGAAATCCCGCATCGTGCGAAATTATCTTGTTTTTCCTAAACAACACGTTTTAACTCGAAAAGCTTTTGTGTTGCGTGTATGTCTAAGTGTGTAGCCTCAAAAAAGGAGGCACAGGAGAGTTTTCTCTCCAAAGAATATGTAAGAATACCACGTTATAAGGAAATACAGTTTTGCAGAGTAAAGACATATACGTACGTTTTGGAAACACTTTACGAGAAGAAATATGCATCATACAAAATTAGCTTGTATCTCCTAAACTACACGTTGTAACTCGAAAAGAATTGGTGTGGCGTGTACGTCTAAACCTGTAGCCTCAAAAGAGAACCCAAAGGAGAATTTTCTTACGTCAAAATTTTTCAGAAAATCACGTTTTAAGGTAATCCCGCATCGTGCAAAATTATCTTGTTTTTCCTAAACAACACATTGTAACTCGAAAAGCTTTCCTGTTTCGTGTATGTATAAGTGGGTAGCCACAAAAATGAAGGCACAGGAGAGTTTTCTCTCGAAAGAATATGTAAGAATACCACGTAATAAGGAAATACAATTTTACAGAGTAAAGACAAATAAGTACCTATTGGAAACACTTTACAAGAAGAAATAAGGCATCGTACAAAATTAGCTTGTGTCTCCAAAACTATACGTTGTAACTCGAAAAGAATTTGTGTGGCGTGTACGTCTAAACGTGTAGCCTCAAAAGAGAGCCCAAAGGAGAATTTTCTTTCGTCAAAATTTTTCAGAAATTCACGTTTTAAGGAAATCCTGCATCGTGCGAAATTATCTTGTTTTTCCTAAACAACACGTTGTAACTCGAAAAGATTTTGTGTTGCGTGTATGTCTAAGTGCGTAGCCTCAAAACAGAAGGCAAAGGAGTGTTTTCTCTCCAAAAATATGTAAGAATACCACGTTATAAGGAAATACAGTTTTGCAGAGTAAAGACATATATGTAAGTTTTGGAAACACTTTATGAGAAGAAATAACGCATCGTACAATATTAGCTTGTATGTCCTAAACTACACGTTGTAACTCGAAAAGAATTGGTGTGGCAAGTACGTCTAAACCTGTAGCCTCAAAAGAGAACCCAAAGGAGACTTTTTTTCGTCAAAATTTTTCAGAAAATCACGTTTTAAGGAAATCCCGCTTCATGCGATATTATCTTGTTTTTCCTAAACAACACGTTGTAACTCGAAAAGCTTTCGTGTTGCATGTATATCTAAGTGTGTAGCCTCAAGAGAGAAGGCACAGGAGAGTTTTCTCTCGAAAAAATATGTAATAATACCATGTAATAAGGAAATACAGTTTTGCAGAGTAAAGACAAATATGTACGTATTGGAAAAACTTTACAAGAAGAAATAATGCATCATACAAATTTAGTTTGTATCTCAAAAACTACACGTTGTAACTCGAAAAGCTTTCGTGTTGCATGTATATCTAAGTGTGTAGCCTCAAGAGAGAAGGCACAGGAGAGTTTTCTCTCGAAAGAATATGTAATAATACCACGTAATAAGGAAATACAGTTTTGCAGAGTAAAGACAAATATGTACGTATTGGAAAAACTTTACAAGAAGAAATAACGCATCATACAAATTTAGTTTGTATCTCAAAAACTACATGTTGTAACTCGAAAAGAATTGGTGTGCCGTGTACATCTAAACGTGTAGCCTCAAAAGAGAACTGATAGGAGAATTTTCTTTCGTCAATATTTTTCAGAAAATCACGTTTTAAGGAAATCTGGCATCGTGCGAAATCATCTTGTTTTTCCTAAACAACACGTTGTAACTCGAAAAGCTTTCGTGTTGTGTGTATGTCTAAGTGTGTAGCCTCAAAAGAGAAGGCACAGGAGAGTTTTCTCTTGAAAGAATATGTAAGAATACCACGTTATAAGGAAATACAGTTTTGCAGAGTAAAGACAAATACGTACGTATTGAAAACACTTTAGGAGAAGAAATAAAGCATCGTACAAAATTAGCTTGTATCTCCTAAACTACACTTTGTAACTCGATAAGAATTTGTGTGGCGTGTACGTCTAAATGTGTAGCCTCAAAAGAGAACCCAAAGGAGAATTTTCTTTCATCAAAATTTTTTAGAAAATCACGTTTTATGGAAACGGCGCATCGTGCGAAATTATCTTCTTTTTCCTAAACAACACGTTGTAACTCGAAAAGCTTTCGTGTTGCGTGTATGTCTAAGTGTGTAGCCACAAAAGAGAAGGCACAGGAGAGTTTTCTGTCGAAAGAATATGTAAGAATACCACGTAATAAGGAAATGCAGTTTTGCAGAGTAAAGACAAATACGTACCTATGGGAAACACTTTAAGAAAAGAAATAAGGCATCATACAAAATTAGCTTGTATCTCCAAAACTACACGTTGTAACTCGAAAAGAATTGGTGTGGCGTGTACATCTAAACGTGTAGCCTCAAAAGAGAACACAAAGGAGAATTTTCTTTCGTCAAAATTTTTCAGAAAATCACGTTTTAAGGAAATCCTGCATCGTGCGAAATTATCTTGTTTTTCCTAAACAACACGTTGTGAATCGAATAGCTTTCGTGTTGCGTGAATGTCTAAGTGTGTAGCCTCAAAAGAGAAGGCACAGGAGAGTTTTCTCTCGAAAGAATATGTAATAATACCACGTTATAAGGAAGTACAGTTTTGCAGAGTAAAGACAAATACGTACCTATTGGAAACACTTTACCAGAAGAAATAACGCATCGTACAAAATTAGCTTGTATCTCCTAAACTACACGTTATAACTCGAAAAGAATTGGTGTGGCGTGTACGTCTAAACGTGTAGCCTCAAAACTGAACCCAAAGGAGAGTTTTCTTTCTTCAAAATTTTTCAGAAAATCACGTTTTATGGAAACGCCGCATCGTGCGAAATTATCTTGTTTTTCTTAAACAACACGTTGTAACTCGAAAAGCTTTCATTTTGCATGTATGTCTAAGTGTGTAGCCTCAAAAGAGAAGGCACAGGAGAGTTTTCTCTCGAAAGAATATGTAAGAATACCACGTTAAAAGGAAATACAGTTTTGCATAGTAAAGACAAATATATACGTATTGGAAACACTTTATGAGAAGAAACAATGCATCCAACAAAATTAGCTTGTATCTCCAAAACTACATGTTGTAACTCGAAAAGAATTGGTGTGGCGTGTACATCTAAACGTGTAGCCTCAAAAGAGAACACAAAGGAGAATTTTCTTTCATCAAAATTTTTCAGAAAATCACGTTTTAAGGAAATCCCGCATCGTGCGAAATTATCTTGTTTTTCCTAAACAACACGTTGTAACTCGAAAAGCTTTCGCGGTGCGTGTATGTCTAAGGATATAGCCTCAAAAGAGAAGGCACAGGAGAGTTTTCTCTCGAAAGAATATGTATAATACCACGTTATAAGGAAATACAGTTTTGCAGAGTAAAGACAAATACGTACGTATTGGAAACACTTAAGAGAAGAAATAACGAATTGTACAAAATTAGCTTGTATCTCCTAAACTACACGTTGTAACTCGAAAAGAATTGGTGTGGAGTGTACGTCTAAACGTGTAGCCTCAAAAGAGAACCCAAAGGAGAATTTTCTTTCGTCAAAATTTTTCAGAAAATCACGTTTTATGGAAACGCTGCATCGTGCGAAATTATCTTGTTTTTCCTAAACAACACGTTGTAACACGAAAAGCTTTCGTGTTGCGTGTATGTCTAAGTGTGTAGCCTCAAAAGAGAAGGCACAGGAGAGTTTTCTCTCGAAAGAATATGTAAGAATACCACGTTATAAGGAAATACAGATTGGCAGAGTAATGACTTATATGTACATATTGGAAACACTTACAAGAAGAAATAACGCATCCTAAAAAATTAGCTTGTATCTCCAAAACAACACATTGTAACTCGAAAAGAATTGGTGTGGCGTGTAAGTCTAAACGTGTCGCCTCAAAAGAGAACCCAAAGGAGAATTTTCTTTCGTCAAATTTTTTGAGAAAATCACGTTTTAAGGAAATCCCGCATCGTGCGAAATTATCTTGTTTTTCCTAAACAACAGGTTGTAACTAGAAAAGCTTTCGTGTTGCGTGTATATCTAAGTGTGTAGCCTCAAAAGAGAAGGCACAGGAGTGTTTTCTCTCGAAAGAATATGTAAGAATACCACGTTATAAGGAAATACAGTTTTGCAGAGTAAAGACATATATGTACCTTTTGGAAACACTTTATGAAAAGAAATAACGAATCGTACAAAATTAACTTGTATCTCCTAAACTACACGTTGTAACTTGAAAAGAATTGGTGTGGCGTGTACGTCTAAACGTGTAGCCTCAAAAGAGAACCCAAAGGAAAATTTTCTTTCGTCAAAATTTTTCAGAAAATCAAGTTTTAAGGAAAACCCGCATCGTGCGAAATTATCTTCTTTTTCCTAAACAACAAGTTTTAACTCGAAAGATTTCGTGTTGCGTGTATGTGTAATTGTGTAGCCTCAAAAGAGAAGGCACAGGAGACGTTTCTCTCGAAAGAATATGTAAGAATACCACGTTATAAGGAAATACAGTTTTGCCGAGTAAAGACATATAGGTACGTTTTAGAAACATTTTATGAGAAGAAATAACGCATGGTACAAAATTAGCTTGTATCTCCTAAACTACACGTTGTAACTCGAAAAGAATTGGTGTGGTGTGTACGGCTAAACGTGTAGCCTCAAAAGAGAACCCAAAGGACAATTTTCTTTCGTCAAAATTTTCAGGAAATCATGTTTTAATGAAATCCGGCATCGTGCGAAATTATCTTGTTTTTCCTAAACAACACGTTGTAACTCGAAAAGCTTTCGTGTTGCGTGTATGTCTAAGTGTGTAGCCTCAAAAGAGAAGACACAGGAGAGTTTTCTCTCGAAAGAATATGTAAGAATACAACGTTATAAGAAAATACAGTTTTGCAGAGTAAAGACATATATGTACGTATTGGAAACACTTTACGAGAAGAAATAACGATTCGTACAAAATTAGCTTGTATCTCCTAAACTACAAGTTGTAACTCGAAAAGAATTCGTGTGGCGTGTACATCTAAACGTGTAGCCTCAAAAGAGAACCCAAAGGACAATTTTCTTTCGTCAAAATTTTCAGAAAATCATGTTTCAATGAAGTCCGGCATCGTGCGAAATTATCTTGTTTTTCCTAAACAACACGTTGTAACTCGAAAAGCTTTCGTGTTGCGTGTATGTCTAAGTGTGTAGCCTCAAAAGAGAAGGCACAGGAGAGTTTTCTCTCGAAAGAATATATAAGAATACCACGTTATAAGGAAATACAGTTTTGCAGAGTAAAGACATATTCTTACATATTGGAAACACTTTAGGAGAAGAAATAACGCATCGCACAAAATTCGCTTGTATCTCCTAAACTGCACGTTGTAACTCGAAAGGAATTGGTGTGGCGTGTACGTCTAAACGTGTAGCCTCAAAAGAGAACCCAAAGGAGAATTTATTTTCGTCAAAATTTTTCAAAAAATCACGTTTTAAGGAAATCACGCTCGTCCGAAATTATCTTGTTTTTCCTAAACAACACGTTGTAACTCGAAAAGCTTTCGTGTTGCGTGTATGTCTAAGTGTGTAGCCTCAAAAGAGAAGGCACAGGACAGTTTTCTCTCAAAGGAATATGTAAGAATAACACGTTAAAAGGAAATACAGTTTTGCAGAGTAAAGACATATTGGAAGGTTTTGGAAACACTTTACAAGAAGAAATAACGCATAGTACAAAAATAGCTTGTATCTCCTAAACTACATGTTGTAACTCGAAAAGAATTGGTGTGGCATGTACGTCTAAACGTGTAGCCTCAAAAGAGAACCCAAAGGAGAATTTTCTTTTGTCAAAATTTTTCAGAAAATCACGTTTTATGGAAACGCTGCATCGTGCGAAATTATCTTGTTTTTCCTAAACAACACGTTGTAACTAGAAAAGCTTTCGTGTTGCATGTATATCTAAGTGTGTAGCCTCAAAAGAGAAGGCACAGGAGAGTTTTCTCTCGAAAGAATATGTAAGAATACCAAGTTATAAGGAAATACAGTTTTGCAGAGTAAAGACATATATGTACGTATTGGAAACACTTTATGAAAAGAAATAATGCATCGTACAAAATTAGCTTGTATCTCCTAAACTACACGTTGTAACTCGAAAAGAATTGGTGTGGCGTGTACGTCTAAACGTGTAGCCTCAAAAGAGAACGGAAAGGAGAATTTTATTTCGTCAAAAATTTTCAGAAAATGACGTTTTAAGGAAATCCTGCATCTTGCGAAATTATCTTGTTTTTCCTAAACAACACGTTTTAACTCGAAAGCTTTCGTGTTGCGTGTATGTGTAATAGTGTAGCCTCAAAAGAGAAGGGACAGGAGACTTGTCTCTCGAAAGAATATGTAAGAATACCACGTTATAAGGAAATACAGTTTTGCCGAGTAAAGACATATAGGTACGTTTTGGAAACACTTTATGAGAAGAAATAACGCATGGTACAAAATTAGCTTGTATCTCCTAAACTACACGTTGTAACTCGAAAAGAATTGGTGTGGCGTGTACGTCTAAACGTGTAGCCTCAAAAGCGAACCCGAAGGACAATTTTCTTTCGTCAAAATTTTCAGGAAATCCTGTTTTAATGAAATCCGGCATCGTGCGAAATTATCTTGTTTTTCCTAAACAACACGTTTTAACTCGAAAAGCTTTCGTGTTGCGTGTATGTCTAAGTGTGTAGCCTCAAAACAGAAGGCACAGGAGAGTTTTCTCTCGAAAGAATATGTAAGAATACCACGTTATAAGGAAATACAGTTTTGCAGAGTAAAGACAAATACGTACTTATTGGAAACACTTTACGAGAAGAAATAACGCATCGTAAAAAATTAGCTTGTATCTCCTAAATTACACGTTGTAACTCGAAAAGAATTGGTGTGGCCTGTACGTCTAAATGTGTAGCCTCAATAGAGAACCCAAAGGAGAATTTTCCTTCGTCAAAATTTTTCAGAAAATCACGTTTTAAGGAAATCCCGCATCGTGCGAAATTATCTTGTTTTTCCTAAACAACACATTGTAACTCGAAAAGCTTTCGTGTTGCGTGTATGTCTAAGTGTGTACCCTCAAAAGTGAAGGCACAGGAGAGTTTTCTCTCAAAAGAATATGTAAGAATACCACGTTATAAGGATTACAGTTTTGCAGAGTAAAGACATATACGTATGTATTGGAAACACTTTACTAGCAGAAATAAAGCATCGTAAAAAATTAGCTTGTATCTTCTAAACTACACGTTGTAACTCGAAAAGAATTGGTGTGGCTTGTACGTATAAATGTGTAGCCTCAAAAGAGAACCCAAAGTAGAATTTTCTTATCTCAAATTTTTTCAGAAAAATCACGTTTTACTGAAATCCTGCATCGTGCGAAATTATCTTGTTTTTCCTAAACAGCACGTTGTAACTCAAAAAGCTTTCGTGTTGCGTGTATGTCTAAGTGTGTAGCCTCAAACGAGAAGGCACAGGAGTGTTTTCTCTCGAAAGAATATGTAAGAATACCACATTATAAGGAAATACAGTTTTGCAGAATAAAGACATATACGTACATATTGGAAACACTTTACTAGAATAAATAACGATTCGTACAAAATTAGCTTGTATCTCCTAAACTACACGTTGTAACTCGAAAAGTATTCGTGTGACATGTACGTCTAAACGTATAGCCTCAAAAGAGAACCCAAAGGAGAATTTTCTTTCGTCAAAATTTTTCAGAAAATCACGTTTTAAGGAAATCCCGCATCGTGCGAAATTATCTTGTTTTTCCTAAACAACACGTTGTAACTCGAAAAGCTTTCGTGTTGCGTGTATATCTAAGTGTGTAGCCTCAAAAGAGAAGGCACAGGAGAGTTTTCTCTCGAAAGAATATGTAAGAATACCACGTTATAAGGAAATACAGTTTTGCAGAGTAAAGACATAGATGTACGTATTGGAAACACTTTATGAAAAGAAATAATGCATCGTACAAAATTAGCTTGTATCTCCTAAACTACACGTTGTAACTCGAAAAGAAATGGTGTGGCGTGTACGTCTAAATGTGTAGCCTCAAAAGAGAACCCAAAGGAGAATTTTCTTTCGTCAAAATTTTTCAGAAAATCGTGTTTTAAGGAAATCCCGCAAGGTGCGAAATTATCTTGTGTTTCCTAAACAACACGTTTTAACTCGAAAGCATTCGTGTTGCGTGTATGTGTAATTGTGTAGCCTCAAAAGAGAAGGCACAGGAGACTTTTCTCTCGAAAGAATATGTAAGAATACCACGTTATAAGGAAATACAGTTTTGCAGAGTAAAGACATATAGGTATGTTTTGGAAACACTTTATGCGAAGAAATAACGCATGGTCCAAAATTAGCTTGTATCTCCTAAACTACACGTTGTAACTCGAAAAGAATTGGTGTGGCGTGTACGGCTAAACGTGTAGCCTCAAAAGAGAACCCAAAGGACAATTTTCTTTTGTCAAAATTTTCAGGAAATCATGTTTTAATGAAATCCGGCATCGTGCGAAATTATCTTGTTTTTCCTAAACAACACGTTGTAACTCGAAAAGCTTTCGTGTTGCGTGTATGTCTAAGTGTGTACCCTCAAAAGAGAAGGCACAGGAGAGTTTTCTCTCAAAAGAATATGTAAGAATACCACGTTATAAGGATTACAGTTTTGCAGAATAAAGACATATACGTACATATTGGAAACACTTTACTAGAATAAATAACGATTCGTACAAAATTAGCTTGTATCTCCTAAACTGCACGTTATAACTCGAAAAGTATTGGTGTGACATGTACGTCTAAACATATAGCCTCAAAAGAGAACCCAAAGGAGAATTTTCTTTCGTCAAAATTTTTCAGAAAATCACGTTTTAAGGAAATCCCGCATCGTGCGAAATTATCTTGTTTTTCCTAAACAACACGTTGTAACTCGAAAAGCTTTCGTGTTGCGTGTATATCTAAGTGTGTAGCCTCAAAAGAGAAGGCACAGGAGAGTTTTCTCTCGAAAGAATATGGAAGAATACCACGTTATAAGGAAATACAGTTTTGCAGAGTAAAGACATATATGTACGTATTGGAAACACTTTACGAGAAGAAATAACGATTCATACAAAATTAGCTTGTATCTCCTAAACTACACGTTGTAACTCGAAAAGAATTGGTGTGGCGTGTACGTCCTAATGTGTAGCCTCAAAAGAGAACCCAAAGGAGAATTTTCTTTCGTCAAAATTTTCAGAAAATCATGTTTCAATGAAGTCCAGCATCGTGCGAAATTATCTTGTTTTTCCTAAACAACACGTTGTAACTCGAAAAGCTTTCGTGTTGCGTGTATGTCTAAGTGTGTAGCCTCAAAAGAGAAGGCACAGGAGAGTTTTCTCTCGAAAGAATATGTAAGAATACCACGTTATAAGGAAATACAGTTTTGCAGAGTAAAGACATATTGGAAGGTTTTGGAAACACTTTACGAGAAGAAATAACGCATAGTACAAAAATAGCTTGTATCTCCTAAACTACATGTTGTAACTCGAAAAGAATTGGTGTGGCATGTATGTCTAAACGTGTAGCCTCAAAAGAGAACCCAAAGGAGAATTTTCTTTTGTCAAAATTTTTCAGAAAATCACGTATTAAGGAAATCCAGCATCGTGCGAAATTATCTTGTTTTTCCTAAACAACACATTGTAACTCGAAAAGCTTTCGTGTAGCCTGTATGTCTAAGTGTGTAGCCTCAAAAGAGAAGGCACAGGAGAGTTTTCTCTCGAAAGAATATGTAAGAATACCAAGTTATAAGGAAATACAGTTTTGCAGAGTAAAGACATATACGTACGTATTGGAAACACTTTATGAAAAGAAATAACGCATCCTACAAAATTAGCTTGTATCTCCTAATCTACACGTTGTAACTCGAAAAGAATTGGTGTGGCGTGTACGTCTAAACGTGTAGCCTCAAAAGAGAACCCAAAGGACAATTTTCTTTCGTCAAAATTTTCAGGAAATCATGTTTTAATGAAATCCGGCATCGTGAGAAATTATCTTGTTTTTCCTAAACAACACGTTGTAACTCGAAAAGCTTTCGTGTTGTGTGTATGTCTAAGTGTGTAGCCTCAAAAGAGAAGGCACAGGAGAGTTTTCTCTCGAAAGAATATGTTAGAATACCACGTTATAAGGAAATACAGTTTTGCAGAGTAAAGACATATTCTTACATATTGGAAACACTTTAGGAGAAGAAATAACGCATCGTACAAAATTCGCTTGTATCTCCTAAACTACACGTTGTAACTCGAAAGGAATTGGTGTGGCGTGTACGTCTAAACGTGTAGCCTCAAAAGAGAACCCATTGGAGAATTTACTTTCGTCAAATTTTTTCAGAAAATCACGTATTAAGGAAATCCCGCATCGTGCGAAATTATCTTGTTTTTCCTAAACAACACGTGGTAACTCGAAAAGCTTTCGTGTTGTGTGTATGTCTAAGTGTGTATCATCAAAAGAGAAGGCACAGGACAGTTTTCTCTCAAAGGAATATGTAAGAATACCACGTTATAAGGAAAAACAGTTTTGCAGAGTAAAGACATATTGGAAGGTTTTGGAAACACTTTAGGAGAAGAAATAACGCATAGTACAAAAATAGCTTGTATCTCCTAAACTACATGTTGTAACTCGAAAAGAATTGGTGTGGCATGTACGTGTAAACGTGTAGCCTCAAAAGAGAACCCAAAGGAGAATTTTCTTTTGTCAAAATTTTTCAGAAAATCACGTATTAAGGAAATCAGGCATCGTGCGAAATTATCTTGTTTTTCCTAAACAACACATTGTAACTCGAAAAGCTTTCATGTTGCCTGTATGTCTAAGTGTGTAGCCTCAAAAGAGAAGGCACAGGAGAGTTTACTCTCGAAAGAATATGTAAGAATACCAAGTTATAAGGAAATACAGTTTTGCAGAGTAAAGACATTTACATACGTATTGGAAACACTTTATGAAAAGAAATAACGCATCCTACAAAATTAGCTTGTATCTCCTAAACTACACGTTGTAACTCGAAAAGAATTGGTGTGGCGTGTACGTCTAAACGTGTAGCCTCAAAAGAGGACCGAAAGGAGAATTTTATTTCCTCAAAATTTTTCAGAAAATCACGTTTAAGGAAATCCCTCATCGTGCGAAATTATCTTGTTTTTCCTAAACAACAATTTGTAACTCGAAAAACTTTCGTGTTGCTTGTATATCTAATTGTGTAGCCTCAAAAGAGAAGGCACAGGAGAGTTTTCTCTCAAAGGAATATGTAAGAATATCACGTTATAAGGAAACTACAGTTTTGCATAGTAAAGACATATAGGTACGTTTTGGAAACACTTTACGAGAAGAAATAACGCATAGTAAAAAATTAGCTTCTATCTCCTAAACTACATGTTGTAACTCGAAAAGAATTGGTGTGGCGTGTACGTCTAAACGTGTAGCCTCAAAAGAGAACCCAAAGGACAATTTTCTTTCGCCAAATTTTCAGGAAATCATGTTTTAAGGAAATCCGGCATCGTGAGAAATTATCTTTTTTTTCCTAAACAACACGTTGTAACTCGAAAAGCTTTCGTGTTGCGTGTATGTCTAAGTGTGTAGCCTCAAAAGAGATGGCACAGGAGAGTTTTCTCTTGAAAGAATATGTAAGAATACCCCGTTATAAGGAAATACAGTTTTGTAGAATACAGACAAATACGTACTTATTGGAAACACTTTATGAGAAGAAGTAACGCATCATACAAAATTAACTTGTATCTCCAAAACTACACGCTGTAACTCGAAAAGAATTGGTGTGGCGTGTACGTCTAAACGTGTAGCCTCAAAAGAGAACCGAAAGGAGAATTTTCTTTCGTCAAAACTTTCAGAAAATCACGTTTTAAGGAAATTCCGCATCGTGCGAAATTATCTTGTTTTTCCTAAACAACAGGGTGTAACTCGAATAGCTTTCATGTTGCGTGCATGTCTAAGTGTGTAGCTTCAAAAGAGAAGGCACAGGAGAGTTTTCTCTCGAAAGAATATGTAAGAATACCACGCTATAAGGAAATACAGTTTTGCAGAGTAAAGACATATTGGAAGGTTTTGGAAACACTTTACGAGAAGAAATAACGCATAGTACAAAAATAGCTTGTATCTCCTAAACTACACGTTGTAACTCGAAAGGAATTGGTGTGGCGTGTACGTCTAAACGTGTAGCCTCAAAAGAGAACCCAATGGAGAATTTACTTTCGTCAATTTTTTTCAGAAAATCACGTATTAAGGAAATCCCGCATCGTGCGAAATTATCTTGTTTTTCCTAAACAACACGTGGTAACTCCAAAAGGTTTCGTGTTGTGTGTATGTCTAAGTGTGTAGCCTCAAAAGAGAAGGCACAGGACAGTTTTCTCTCAAAGGAATATGTAAGAATACCACGTTATAAGGAAATACAGTTTTGCAGAGTAAAGACATATTGGAAGGTTTTGGAAACACTTTAGGAGAAGAAATAACGCATAGTACAAAAATAGCTTGTATCTCCTAAACTACATGTTGTAACTCGAAAAGAATTGGTGTGGCATGTACGTGTAAACGTGTAGCCTCAAAAGAGAACCCAAAGGAGAATTTTCTTTTGTCAAAATTTTTCAGAAAATCACGTATTAAGGAAATCAGGCATCGTGCGAAATTATCTTGTTTTTCCTAAACAACACGTTTTAACTCGAAATGCTTTCATGTTGCCTGTATGTCTAAGTGTGTAGCCTCAAAAGAGAAGGCACAGGAGAGTTTACTCTCGAAAGAATATGTAAGAATACCACGTTATAAGGAAATACAGTTTTGCAGAGTAAAGACATATATGTACATATTGGAAAAACTTTACTAGAGTAAATAACTCTTCATACAAAATTAGCTTGTATCTCCTAAACTACACGTTGTAAATCGAAAAGAATTGGTGTGGCATGTATGTCTAAACGTGTAGCCTCAAAAGAGAACCCAAAGGAGAATTTTCTTTTGTCAAAATTTTTCAGAAAATCACGTATTAAGGAAATCCAGCATCGTGCGAAATTATCTTGTTTTTCCTAAACAACACATTGTAACTCGAAAAGCTTTCGTGTAGCCTGTATGTCTAAGTGTGTAGCCTCAAAAGAGAAGGCACAGGAGAGTTTTCTCTCGAAAGAATATGTAAGAATACCAAGTTATAAGGAAATACAGTTTTGCAGAGTAAAGACATATACGTACGTATTGGAAACACTTTATGAAAAGAAATAACGCATCCTACAAAATTAGCTTGTATCTCCTAATCTACACGTTGTAACTCGAAAAGAATTGGTGTGGCGTGTACGTCTAAACGTGTAGCCTCAAAAGAGAACCCAAAGGACAATTTTCTTTCGTCAAAATTTTCAGGAAATCATGTTTTAATGAAATCCGGCATCGTGAGAAATTATCTTGTTTTTCCTAAACAACACGTTGTAACTCGAAAAGCTTTCGTGTTGTGTGTATGTCTAAGTGTGTAGCCTCAAAAGAGAAGGCACAGGAGAGTTTTCTCTCGAAAGAATATGTTAGAATACCACGTTATAAGGAAATACAGTTTTGCAGAGTAAAGACATATTCTTACATATTGGAAACACTTTAGGAGAAGAAATAACGCATCGTACAAAATTCGCTTGTATCTCCTAAACTACACGTTGTAACTCGAAAGGAATTGGTGTGGCGTGTACGTCTAAACGTGTAGCCTCAAAAGAGAACCCATTGGAGAATTTACTTTCGTCAAATTTTTTCAGAAAATCACGTATTAAGGAAATCCCGCATCGTGCGAAATTATCTTGTTTTTCCTAAACAACACGTGGTAACTCGAAAAGCTTTCGTGTTGTGTGTATGTCTAAGTGTGTATCATCAAAAGAGAAGGCACAGGACAGTTTTCTCTCAAAGGAATATGTAAGAATACCACGTTATAAGGAAAAACAGTTTTGCAGAGTAAAGACATATTGGAAGGTTTTGGAAACACTTTAGGAGAAGAAATAACGCATAGTACAAAAATAGCTTGTATCTCCTAAACTACATGTTGTAACTCGAAAAGAATTGGTGTGGCATGTACGTGTAAACGTGTAGCCTCAAAAGAGAACCCAAAGGAGAATTTTCTTTTGTCAAAATTTTTCAGAAAATCACGTATTAAGGAAATCAGGCATCGTGCGAAATTATCTTGTTTTTCCTAAACAACACATTGTAACTCGAAAAGCTTTCATGTTGCCTGTATGTCTAAGTGTGTAGCCTCAAAAGAGAAGGCACAGGAGAGTTTACTCTCGAAAGAATATGTAAGAATACCAAGTTATAAGGAAATACAGTTTTGCAGAGTAAAGACATTTACATACGTATTGGAAACACTTTATGAAAAGAAATAACGCATCCTACAAAATTAGCTTGTATCTCCTAAACTACACGTTGTAACTCGAAAAGAATTGGTGTGGCGTGTACGTCTAAACGTGTAGCCTCAAAAGAGGACCGAAAGGAGAATTTTATTTCCTCAAAATTTTTCAGAAAATCACGTTTAAGGAAATCCCTCATCGTGCGAAATTATCTTGTTTTTCCTAAACAACAATTTGTAACTCGAAAAACTTTCGTGTTGCTTGTATATCTAATTGTGTAGCCTCAAAAGAGAAGGCACAGGAGAGTTTTCTCTCAAAGGAATATGTAAGAATATCACGTTATAAGGAAATACAGTTTTGCATAGTAAAGACATATAGGTACGTTTTGGAAACACTTTACGAGAAGAAATAACGCATAGTAAAAAATTAGCTTCTATCTCCTAAACTACATGTTGTAACTCGAAAAGAATTGGTGTGGCGTGTACGTCTAAACGTGTAGCCTCAAAAGAGAACCCAAAGGACAATTTTCTTTCGCCAAATTTTCAGGAAATCATGTTTTAAGGAAATCCGGCATCGTGAGAAATTATCTTTTTTTTCCTAAACAACACGTTGTAACTCGAAAAGCTTTCGTGTTGCGTGTATGTCTAAGTGTGTAGCCTCAAAAGAGATGGCACAGGAGAGTTTTCTCTTGAAAGAATATGTAAGAATACCCCGTTATAAGGAAATACAGTTTTGTAGAATACAGACAAATACGTACTTATTGGAAACACTTTATGAGAAGAAGTAACGCATCATACAAAATTAACTTGTATCTCCAAAACTACACGCTGTAACTCGAAAAGAATTGGTGTGGCGTGTACGTCTAAACGTGTAGCCTCAAAAGAGAACCGAAAGGAGAATTTTCTTTCGTCAAAACTTTCAGAAAATCACGTTTTAAGGAAATTCCGCATCGTGCGAAATTATCTTGTTTTTCCTAAACAACAGGGTGTAACTCGAATAGCTTTCATGTTGCGTGCATGTCTAAGTGTGTAGCTTCAAAAGAGAAGGCACAGGAGAGTTTTCTCTCGAAAGAATATGTAAGAATACCACGCTATAAGGAAATACAGTTTTGCAGAGTAAAGACATATTGGAAGGTTTTGGAAACACTTTACGAGAAGAAATAACGCATAGTACAAAAATAGCTTGTATCTCCTAAACTACACGTTGTAACTCGAAAGGAATTGGTGTGGCGTGTACGTCTAAACGTGTAGCCTCAAAAGAGAACCCAATGGAGAATTTACTTTCGTCAATTTTTTTCAGAAAATCACGTATTAAGGAAATCCCGCATCGTGCGAAATTATCTTGTTTTTCCTAAACAACACGTGGTAACTCGAAAAGGTTTCGTGTTGTGTGTATGTCTAAGTGTGTAGCCTCAAAAGAGAAGGCACAGGACAGTTTTCTCTCAAAGGAATATGTAAGAATACCACGTTATAAGGAAATACAGTTTTGCAGAGTAAAGACATATTGGAAGGTTTTGGAAACACTTTAGGAGAAGAAATAACGCATAGTACAAAAATAGCTTGTATCTCCTAAACTACATGTTGTAACTCGAAAAGAATTGGTGTGGCATGTACGTGTAAACGTGTAGCCTCAAAAGAGAACCCAAAGGAGAATTTTCTTTTGTCAAAATTTTTCAGAAAATCACGTATTAAGGAAATCAGGCATCGTGCGAAATTATCTTGTTTTTCCTAAACAACACGTTTTAACTCGAAATGCTTTCATGTTGCCTGTATGTCTAAGTGTGTAGCCTCAAAAGAGAAGGCACAGGAGAGTTTACTCTCGAAAGAATATGTAAGAATACCACGTTATAAGGAAATACAGTTTTGTAGAGTAAAGACATATATGTACATATTGGAAAAACTTTACTAGAGTAAATAACTCTTCATACAAAATTAGCTTGTATCTCCTAAACTACACGTTGTAAATCGAAAAGAATTGGTGTGGCATGTACGTCTAATCGTGTAGCCTCAAAAGAGAACCGAAAGGAGAATTTTCTTTCGTCAAAATTTTTCAGAAAATCACGTTTTAAGGAAATCCCGCATCGTGCGAAATTATCTTGTTTTTCCTAAACAACACGTTGTAACTCGAAAAGCTTTCGTGTTGCGTGTATGTCTAAGTGTGTACCCTCAAAAGAGAAGGCACAGGAGAGTTTTCTCTCAAAAGTATATGTAAGAATACCACGTTATAAGGATTACAATTTTGCAGATTAAAGACATATATGTACGTATTGGAAACACTTTACTAGAAGAAATAAAGCACCATACAAAATTAACTTGTATCTCCTAAGCTACACATTGTAACTCGAAAAGAATTGGTGTGGCGTGTACGTCTAAATGTGTAGCCTCAAAAGAGTACCCAAAGTAGAATTTTCTTTCGTCAAAATTTTTCAGAAAAATCACGTTTTACTAAAATCCTGCATCTTGCGAAATTATCTTGTTTTTCCTAAGCAACACGTTGTAACTCAAAAAGCTTTCGTGTTGCATGTATGTCTAAGTGTGTAGCCTCAAAAGAGAAGGCACAGGAGAGTTTTCTCTCAAAAGAATATCTAAGAATACCACATTATAAGGAAATACAGTTTTGCAGAGTAAAGACATATACATATGTATTGGAAACACTTTATGAGAAGAAATAACGCATCGTAAAATATTAGCTTGTATCTCCAAAACTACACGTTGTAACTCGAAAAGAATTGGTGTGGCGTGTACGTGTAAACGTGTAGCCTCAAAAGAGAACCCAATGGAGAATTTTCTTTCGTCCAAATTTTTCAGAAAATCACGTTTTAAGGAAATCCCGCATTGTGCGAAATTATCTTGTTTTTCCTAAACAACATGTTGTAACTCGAAAAGCTTTCATGTTGCGTGTATGTCTAAGTGTGTAGCCTCAAAAGAGAAGGCACAGTGTAGGGTTCCATAGCTGCCTGCAGCTATTATGAAGTGGGTTTCTGGAACAGAAGCTGAGGAATAAATAGGGAAGAGGGGTGAAAAGAAGTACGGCTAAGACAATGTTCTCTGATCAAAGCCCGAAACTTTAATGGCGCCAGACCTTTTAACAGTTTGAGCAAACCTTCCCCCCAGACTCCTGGCTGAGTTCTTGTGGAAGTTGTCTAGCTTCTCTTGGAGGTTCTCGTTTTGACTGCTCCGGCAGCTGGGTGGGTCACCTGCTTAATTCAGGAATTCCTAGACCTGGAGGAACAATGAACTTAACCTTTATTTCGAGCACTCCACCCTCGGTGGAGAAGGATCCTGGCTTTCTGGGAGAAGTTAACCTTGACCAAAGTCAAACTCTGACCAAGTGCAAGAATGCCCCAATATGGCTCTCTACAGCACAGGAGAGTTTTCTCTCGAAAGAATATGTAAGAATACCACGTTATAAGGAAATACAGTTTTGCAGAGTAAAGACATATACATATGTATTGGAAACACTTTACGAGAAGAAATAACGCATCGTACAAAATTAGCATGTATCTCCTAAATTACATGTGGTAACTCGAAAAGAATTGGTGTGGCGTGTACGTCTAAACGTGTAGCCTCAAAAGAGAACCCAAAGGAGACTTTTCTTTCGTCAAAATTTTTCAGAAAAATCACGTTTTAAGGAAATCCTGCATCATGCGAAATTATCTTGTTTTTCCTAAACAACACGTTGTAAATCGAAAAGCTTTCGTGTTGCGTGTATGTCTAAGTGTGTAGCCTCAAAAGAGAAGGCACAGGAGAGGTTTCTCTCGAAAGAATATGTAAAGAATACCACATTATAAGGAAATACAGTTTTGCAGAGTAAAGATAAATATGTACGTATTGGAAACACTTTATGAGAAGAAATAACGCATCGTACAAAATTAGCTTGTATCTCCTAAACTATACATTGTAACTCGAAAAGAATTGATGTGGCGTGTACGTCTATACGTGTAGCCTCAAAAGAGATCCCAGAGGAGAATTTTCTTTCGTCAAAATTTTTCAGAAAATCACGTTTTATGGAAACGCTGCATTGTGCGAAATTATCTTGTTTTTCCTAAACAACACGTTGTAACTCGAAAAGCTTTCGTGTTGCGTGTATGTCTAAGTGTGTAGCCTCAAAAGAGAAGGCACAGGAGAGTTTTCTCTCGAAAGAATATGTAAGAATACCACGTTATAAGGAAATACAGTTTTGCAGAGTAAAGACATATTGGAAGGTTTTGGAAACACTTTACGAGAAGAAATAACGCATAGTACAAAAATAGCTTGTATCTCCTAAACTACATGTTGTAACTCGAAAAGAATTGGTGTGGCATGTATGTCTAAACGTGTAGCCTCAAAAGAGAACCCAAAGGAGAATTTACTTTTGTCAAAATTTTTCAGAAAATCACGTATTAAGGAAATCCAGCATCGTGCGAAATTATCTTGTTTTTCCTAAACAACACATTGTAACTCGAAAAGCTTTCGTGTTGCCTGTATGTCTAAGTGTGTAGCCTCAAAAGAGAAGGCACAGGAGAGTTTTCTCTCGAAAGAATATGTAAGAATAACAAGTTATAAGGAAATACAGTTTTGCAGAGTAAAGACATATACGTACGTATTGGAAACACTTTATGAAAAGAAATAACATATCCTACAAAATTAGCTTGTATCTCCTAAACTACACGTTGTAACTCGAAAAGAATTGGTGTGGCATGTACGTCTAAACGTGTAGCCTCAAAAGAGAACCCAAAGGACAATTTCCTTTCGTCAAAATTTTCAGGAAATCATGTTTTAATGAAATCCGGCATCGTGAGAAATTATCTTGTTTTTCCTAAACAACACGTTGTAACTCGAAAAGCTTTCGTGTTGTGTGTATGTCTAAGTGTGTAGCCTCAAAAGAGAAGGCACAGGAGAGTTTTCTCTCGAAAGAATATGTTAGAATACCACGTTATAAGGAAATACAGTTTTGCAGAGTAAAGACATATTCTTACATATTGGAAACACTTTAGGAGAAGAAATAACGCATCGTACAAAATTCGCTTGTATCTCCTAAACTACACGTTGTAACTCGAAAAGAATTGGTGTGGCGTGTACGTCTAAACGTGTAGCCTCAAAAGAGAACCCAATGGAGAATTTACTTTCGTCAAATTTTTTCAGAAAATCACATATTAAGGAAATCCCGCATCGTGCGAAATTATCTTGTTTTTCCTAAACAACACGTGGTAACTCGAAAAGCTTTCGTGTTGTGTGTATGTCTAAGTTTGTATCCTCAAAAGAGAAGGCACAGGACAGTTTTCTCTCAAAGGAATATGTAAGAATACCACGTTATAAGGAAATACAGTTTTGCAGAGTAAAGACATATTGGAAGGTTTTGGAAACACTTTAGGAGAAGAAATAACGCATAGTACAAAAATAGCTTGTATCTCCTAAACTACATGTTGTAACTCGAAAAGAATTGGTGAGGCATGTACGTGTAAACGTGTAGCCTCAAAAGAGAACCCAAAGGAGAATTTTCTTTTGTCAAAATTTTTCAGAAAATCACGTATTAAGGAAATCAGGCATCGTGCGAAATTATCTTGTATTTCCTAAACTACACGTTGTAACTCGAAAAGCTTTCGTGTTGTGTGTATGTCTAAGTATGTAGCCTCAAAAGAGAAGGCACAGGATAGTTTTCTCTCGAAAGAATATGTAAGAATACCACGTTATAAGGAAATACAGTTTTGTAGAGTAAAGACATATACGTACGTTTTGGAAACACTTTACAAGAAGAAATAACACATCTTGCAAAATTAACTTGTATCTCCTAAACTACACGTTGTGACTCGAAAAGAATTGGTGTGGCGTATACTTCTAAATGTGTAGCCTCAAAACAGAACCCAAAGGACAATTTTCTTTCCTCAGAAATTTTCAGAAAATCACGTTTTATGGAAATGCAGCATTGTGCGAAATTATCTTGTTTTTCCTAAACAACACGTTGTAACTCGAAAAGCTTTCGTGTTGCGTGTTTGTCTAAGTGTGTAGCCTCAAAAGAGAAGGCACAGGAGAGTTTTCTCTCGAAAGAATACGTAAGAATACCACGTTATAAGGAAATACAGTTTTGCAGAGTAAAGACATATATGTACGTTTTTGAAACTCTTTACGAGAAGAAATAACGCATCGTACAAAATTAGCTTGTATCTCCTAAACTACACGTTGTGACTCGAAAAGAATTGGTGTGGTGTGTACGTATAAACGTGTAGCCTCAAAAGAGAACCTAAAGGACAATTTTCTTTCGTCAAAAATTTTCAGAAAATCACATTTTATGGAAATGCCGCATCGTGCGAAATTATCTTGTTTTTCCTAAACAACACGTTGTAACTCGCAAGGCTTTCGTGTTGCATGTATGTCTAAGTGTGTATCCTCAAAAGAGAAGGGACAGGGGAGTTTTCTCTCGAAAGAATATGTAAGAATACCACGTTATAAGGAAATACAGTTTTGCAGAGTAAAGACATATCCATACGTTTTGGAAACACTTTACAAGAAGAAATAACGCATCATACAAAATTAACTTGTATCTCCTAAACTACAAGTTGTATCTCGTAAAGAATTCGTGTGGTGTGTACGTCTAAACGTGTAGCCTCAAAACAGAACCCAAAGGACAATTTTCTTTCGTCAATAATTTTCAGAAAATCACGTTTTATGGAAATGCAGCATTGTGCGAAATTATCTTGTTTTTCCTAAACAACAAGTTGTAACTCAAAAAGCTTTCGTGTTGCGGGTATGTCTAAGTGTGTAGCCTCAAAAGAGAAGGCACAGGAGAGTTTTCTCTAGATAGAATACCTAAGAATACCACGTTATAAGGAAATACAGTTTTGCAGAGTAAAGCCATATATGCAAGTTTTGGAAACTCTTTAAGAGAAGAAATAACGCATCGTACAAAATTACCTTGTATCTCCTAAACTACACGTTGTAACTCGAAAGGAATTGGTGTTACGTTTACATCTAAATGTGTAGCCTCAAAAGAGAACACAAAGTAGAATTTTCTTTTGTCAAAATTTTTCAGAAAATCACGTTTTAAGGAAATCCCGCATTGTGCGAAATTATCTTGTTTTTCCTAAACAACACGTTGTAACTCGAAAAGTTTTCATGTTCCTATTGGAAACACTTTAAGAGAAGTAATAACGCATCATACAAAATTAGCTTGTATCTCCTAAACTACACGTTATAATTCGAAAAGAATTGGTGTGACGTGTACGTCTAAACGTGTAGCCTCAAAAGAGAACCCAAAGGAGAATTTTCTTTCGTCAAAAATTTTCAGAAAATCACGTTTTAAGAAAATCCCGCATCGTGCGAAATTATCTTGTTTTTCCTAAAGAACACGTTGTAACTCGAGTAGCTTTCGTGTTGCGTGTATGTTTAAGTGTGTAGCCTCAAAAGAGAAGGCACAGGAGAGTTTTCTCTCGAAAGAATATGTAAGAATACCACGTTATAAGGAAATATAGTTTTGCAGAGTAAAGCCAAATACGTAAGTTTTGGAAACTCTTTAAGAGAAGAAATAACGCATCGTAAAATATTAGCTTGTATCTCCTAAACTACACATTGTAACTCGAAAGAATTGGTGTTACATTTACATCTAAACGTGTAGCCTCAAAAGAGAACACAAAGGAGAATTTTCTTTTGTCAAAATTTTTCAGAAAATCACGTTTTAAGGAAATCCCGCATCGTGCGAAATTATCTTGTATTTCCTAAACAACACGTTGTAACTCGTAAAGCTTTCGTGTTGCGTGTATGTCTAAGTGTGTAGCCTCAAAAGAGAAGGCACAGGAGAGTTTTCTCTCGAAAGAATATGTAAGAATACCATGTTATAAGGAAATACAGTTTTGCAGAGTAATGACAAATAGTTATGTATTGGAAACACTTTATGAGAAGAAATAACGCATCATACAAAATTAACTTGTATCTCCAAAACTACACGTTGTAACTCGAAAAGTATTGTTGTGGCGTGTACGTCTAAACGTGTAGCCTCAAAAGAGAACACAAAGGAGAATTTTTTTTCGTCAAAATTTTTCAGAAAATCACGTTTTAAGGAAATCCCGCATCGTGCCAAATTATCTTGTTTTTCCTAAACAACACGTTGTAACTCGAAAAGTTTTCGTGTTGCGTGTATGTCTAAGTGTGTAGCCACAAAAGAGAAGGCACAGGAGAGTTTTCTCTCAAAAGAATTTGTAAGAATACCACGTTATAAGGAAATACAGTTTTGCAGAGTAAAGACAAATACATACATATTGGAAACACTTTATGAGAAGAAATAACGCATCGTACAAAATTAGCTTGTATCTCCAAAACTACACGTTGTAACTCAAAAAGAATTGGTGTGGCGTGTACGTCTAAACGTGTAGCATCAAAAGAGAACCCAAAGGAGAATTTTCGTTCCTCAAAATTTTTCAGAAAATCACGTTTTTTAGAAACACCGCATTGTGCGAAATTATCTTGTTTTTCCTAAACAACACGTTTTAACTCGAAAAGCTTTCGTGTTGCGTGTATGTCTAAGTGTGTAGCCTCAAAAGAGAAGGCACAGGAGAGTTTTCTCTCGAAAGAATATGTAAGAATACCACGTTATAAGGAAATACAATTTTGCAGAGTAAAAACAAATACGTATGTATTGGAAACACTTTACGAGAAAAAATAACACATCATACAAAATTAGCTTGTATCTCCAAAACTACTCGTTGTAACTCGAAAAGAATTGGTGTGGCGTGTACATCTAAACATGTAGCCTCAAAAGAGAACACAAAGGAGAATTTTCTTTCGTCAAAATTTTTCAGAAAATCACGTTTTAATGAAATCCGGCATCGTGCGAAATTATCTTGTTTTTCCTAAACAACACGTTGTAACTCGAAAAGCTTTCGTGTTGCGTGTATGTCTAAGTGTGTAGCCTCAAAAGAGAAGGCACAGGAGAGTTTTCTCTCGAAAGAATATGTAAGAATACCACGTTATAAGGAAATACAGTTTTGCAGAGTAAAGACAAATACGTTCCTATTGGAAACACTTTAAGAGAAGAAATAACGCATCATACAAAATTAGCTTGTATCTCCTAAACTACACGTTATAATTCGAAAAGAATTGGTGTGACGTGTACGTCTAAACGTGTAGCCTCAAAAGAGAACCCAAAGGAGAATTTTCTTTCGTCAAAAATTTTCAGAAAATCACGTTTTAAGAAAATCCCGCATCGTGCGAAATTATCTTGTTTTTCCTAAAGAACACGTTGTAACTCGAGTAGCTTTCGTGTTGCGTGTATGTTTAAGTGTGTAGCCTCAAAAGAGAAGGCACAGGAGAGTTTTCTCTCGAAAGAATATGTAAGAATACCACGTTATAAGGAAATACAGTTTTGCAGAGTAAAGCCAAATACGTAAGTTTTGGAAACTCTTTAAGAGAAGAAATAACGCATCGTAAAATATTAGCTTGTATCTCCTAAACTACACGTTGTAACTCGAAAGAATTGGTGTTACGTTTACATCTAAACGTGTAGCCTCAAAAGAGAACACAAAGGAGAATTTTCTTTTGTCAAAATTTTTCAGAAAATCACGTTTTAAGGAAATCCCGCATCGTGCGAAATTATCTTGTATTTCCTAAACAACACGTTGTAACTCGTAAAGCTTTCGTGTTGCGTGTATGTCTAAGTGTGTAGCCTCAAAAGAGAAGGCACAGGAGAGTTTTCTCTCGAAAGAATATGTAAGAATACCATGTTATAAGGAAATACAGTTTTGCAGAGTAATGACAAATAGTTATGTATTGGAAATACTTTATGAGAAGAAATAACGCATCATACAAAATTAACTTG
This sequence comes from Apodemus sylvaticus, assembly GCF_947179515.1. Classification (NCBI taxonomy): domain Eukaryota; kingdom Metazoa; phylum Chordata; class Mammalia; order Rodentia; family Muridae; genus Apodemus; species Apodemus sylvaticus. The sequence goes on along the minus strand of NC_067491.1, from coordinate 64,467,513 downwards.
TATCTCCAAAACTACACGTTGTAACTCGAAAAGTATTGTTGTGGCGTGTACGTCTAAATGTGTAGCCTCAAAAGAGAACACAAAGGAGAATTTTTTTTCGTCAAAATTTTTCAGAAAATCACGTTTTAAGGAAATCCCGCATCGTGCCAAATTATCTTGTTTTTCCTAAAGAACACAGTGTAACTTGAAAAGCTTTCGTATTGCGTGTATGTCTAAGGGTGTAGCCTCAAAAGAGAAGACACAGGAGAGTTTTATCTAGAAAGAATATGTAAGGATACCACGTTATAAGGAAATACAGTTTTGCAGACTAAAAACAAACACGTACGTATTGGAAACACTTTAGGAGAAGAAATAACGCATCGTACAAAATTAGCTTGTATCTCCTAAACTACATGTTGTAACTAGAAAAGTATTGGTGTGGCATTTACGTCTAAATGTGTAGCCTCAAAAGAGAACCGAAAGGAGAATTTTCTTTCGCCAAAATTTTTCAGAAAATCACGTTTTAAGGAAATCCCGCATCATGTGAAAATATCTTGTTTTTCCTAAACAACACGTAACTCGAAAAGCTTTCGTGTTGCGTGTATCTCTAAGTGTGTAGCCTGAAAAGCGAAGCCACAGGAGAGTTTTCTCTCGAAAGAATATGTAAGAATACTACGTTATAAGGAAATACAGTTTTGCAGAGTAAAGACAAATACATATGTATTGGAAACACTTTACAAGAAGAAATAACGCATCGTAAAAAATTAGCTTGTATCTCCTAAACTACACGTTGTAACTCGAAAAGAATTAGTGTGGCGTGTACGTCTAAACGTGTAGCCTCAAAAGAGAACCCAAAGGAGAATTTTCTTTCGTCAAATATTTCAGAAAATCACGTTTTAAGGAAATCCCGCATCGTGCGAAATTATCTTGTTTTTCCTAAACTACACGTTGTAACTCGAAAAGAATTAGTGTGGCGTGTACGTCTAAACGTGTAGCCTCAAAAGAGAACCCAAAGGAGAATTTTCTTTCGTCAAATATTTCAGAAAATCACGTTTTAAGGAAATCCCGCATCGTGCGAAATTATCTTGTTTTTCCTAAACTACACGTTGTAACTCGAAAAGCTTTCGTGTTGCGTGTATGTCTAAGTATGTAGCCTCAAAAGAGAAGGCACAGGAAAGTTTTCTCTCGAAAGAATATGTAAGAATACCATGTTATAAGGAAATACAGTTTTGTAAAGACATATACGTATGTATTGGAAACACTTTAGGAAAAGAAATAACGCATCGTACAAAATTAGCTTGTATCTCCTGAACAACACGTTGTAACTCGAAAAGAATTGGTGTGGCGTGTACGACTAAATGTGTAGCCTCAAAAGAGAACTCAAATGAGAATTTTCTTTCGTCAAATATTTCAGAAAATCACGTTTTATGGAAACGCCGCATCGTGCGAAATTATCTTGTTTTTCCTAAACTACACATTGTAACTCGAAAAGCTATCGTGTTGCGTGTATGTCTAAGTATGTAGCCTCAAAAGAGAAGGCACAGGAAAGTTTTCTCTCGAAAGAATATGTAAGAATACCATGTTATAAGGAAATACAGTTTTGTAAAGACATATACGTATGTATTGGATACACTTTAGGAAAAGAAATAACGCATCGTACAAAATTAGCTTGTATCTCCTGAACAACACGTTGTAACTCGAAAAGAATTGGTGTGGCGTGTACGACTAAATGTGTAGCCTCAAAAGAGAACTCAAAGGAGAATTTTCTTTCGTCAAATATTTCAGAAAATCACGTTTTATGGAAACGCCGCAACGTGTGAAATTATCTTGTTTTTCCTAAACAACACATTGTAACTCGAAAAGCTTTCATATTGCGTGTATGTCTAAGTGTGTAGCCTCAAAAGAGAAGGCACAGGAGAGTTTTCTCTCGAAAGAATGTGTAAGAATACCATGTTATAAGGAAATACAGTTTTGTAGAGTAAAGACATATACGTATGTATTGGAAACACTTTAGGAGAAGAAATAAAGCATTGTACAAAATTAGCTTGTATCTCCTAAACTACACGTTGTAACTCGAAAAGAATTGGTGCAGCGTGTAGGTCTAAACGTGTAGCCTCAAAAGAGAACCCAAAGGACAATTTTCTTTCGTCAAAAATTTTGAGAAAATCACGTTTTATGGAAATGCCTCATCGTGCGAAATTATCTTGTTTTTCCTAAACAACAAGTGGTAACCCGAAAAGCTTTCGTGTTGTGTGTATGTCTAACTGTGTAGCCTCAAAAGAGAAGGCACAGGAGAGTTTTCTCTCTAAAGAATATGTAAGAATACCACGTTATAAGGAAATACAGTTTTGCAGATTAAAGACATATATGTACGTATTGGAAACACTTTATGAGAATAAATAAAGCATTGTAAAAAATTAGCTTGTATCTCCAAAACTACACGTTGTAACTCGAAAAGAATTGGTGTGGCGTGTACGTCTAACCGTGTAGCCTCAAAAGAGATCCCAAAGGAGAATTTTCTTTCGTCAAAATTTTTCAGAAAATCACGTTTTAAGAAAATCCCGCATCGTACGAAATTATCTTGTTTTTCCTAAACAACACGTTGTAACTCGAAAAGCTTTAGTGTTGCGTGTATGTCTAAGTGTGTAGCCTCAAAAGAGAAGGCACAGGAGAGTTTTCTCTCGAAAGAATATGTAAGAATACCACGTTATAAGGAAATACAGTTTTGCAGAGTAAAGACTTATACATAAGTATTGGAAACACTTTACGAGAAGAAATAAAGCATCGTACAAAATTTCTTGTATCTCCAAAGCTACACGTTGTAACTCGAAAAGAATTGGTGTGGCGTGTACGTCTAAATGTGTAGCCTCAAAAGAGAACCCAAAGGAGAATTTTCTTTCGTCAAAATTTTTCAGAAAGTCACATTTTAAGGAAATACCGCACCGTGCGAAATTATCTTGTTTTTCCTAAACAACATGTTGTAACTCGAAAAGCTTTCACGTTGCGTGTATGTCTAAGTGTGTAGCCTCAAAAGAGAAGGCACAGGATAGTTTTCTCTCGAAAGAATATGTAAGAATACCACGTTATAAGGAAATACAGTTTTGTAGAGTAAAGACATATATTTACGTTTTGGAAACACTTTACAAGAAGAAATAACACATCGTGCAAAATTAGCTTGTATCTCCTAAACTACACGTTGTGACTCGAAAAGAATTGGTGTGGCGTATACGTCTAAACGTGTAGCCTCAAAACAGAACCCAAAGGACAATTTTCTTTCCTCAGAAATTTTCAGAAAATCACGTTTTAGGGAAATGCAGCATTGTGCGAAATTATCTTGTTTTTCCTAAACAACACGTTGTAACTCGAAAAGCTTTCGTGTTGCGTGTTTGTCTAAGTGTGTAGCCTCAAAAGAGAAGGCACAGGAGTGTTTTCTCCCGAAAGAATACGTAAGAATACCACGTTATAAGGAAATACAGTTTTCCAGAGTAAAGACATATATGTACGTTTTTGAAATTCTTTACGAGAAGAAATAACGCATCGTACAAAATTAGCTTGTATCTCCTAAACTACACGTTGTGACTCGAAAAGAATTGCTGTGGCGTGTACGTATAAACGTGTAGCCTCAAAAGAGAACCTAAAGGACAATTTTCTTTCGTCAAAAATTTTCAGAAAATCACATTTTATGGAAATGCCGCATCGTGCGAAATTATCTTGTTTTTCCTAAACAACACGTTGTAACTCGCAAGGCTTTCGTGTTGCGTGTATGTCTAAGTGTGTAGCCTCAAAAGATAAGGGACAGGTGAGTTTTCTCTCGAAAGAATATGTAAGTATACCACGTTATAAGGAAATACAGTTTTGCAGAGTAAAGACAAATATGTACGTATTGGAAACACTTTATGAGAAGAAATAACGCATCGTAAAAAATTAGCTTGTATCTCCTAAACTACACGTTGTAACTCGAAAAGAATTGATGTGGCGTGTATGTCTATACGTGTAGCCTCAAAAGAGAACCCAGAGGAGAATTTTCGTTCGTCAAAATTTTTCAGAAAATCATGTTTTATGGAAACGCTGCATTGTGCGAAATTATCTTGTTTTTCCTAAACAACACGTTGTAACTCGAAAAGCTTTCGTGTTGCGTGTATGTTTAAGTGTGTAGCCTCAAAAGAGAAGGCACAGGAGAGTTTTCTCTCGAAAGAATATGTAAGAATACCACGTTATAAGGAAATACAGTTTTGCAGAGTAAAGACATATACATATGAATTGGAAACACTTTATGAGAAGAAATAACGCATCGTAAAAAAATTAGCTTGTATCTCCTAAACTACACGTTGTAACTCGAAAAGAATTAGTGTGGCGTGTACGTCTAAACGTGTAGCCTCAAAAGAGATCCCAAAGGAGAATTTTCTTTCCTCAAATATTTCAGAAAATCACGTTTTAAGGAAATCCCGCATCGTGCGAAATTATCTTGTTTTTCCTAAACTACACGTTGTAACTCGAAAAGCTTTCGTGTTGTGTGTATGTCTAAGTATGTAGCCTCAAAAGAGAAGGCACAGGATAGTTTTCTCTCGAAAGAATATGTAAGAATAACACGTTATAAGGAAATACAGTTTTGTAGAGTAAAGACATATACGTACGTTTTGGAAACACTTTACAAGAAGAAATAACACATCGTGCAAAATTAGCTTGTATCTCCTAAACTACACGTTGTGACTCGAAAAGAATTGGTGTGGCGTATACTTCTAAACGTGTAGCCTCAAAACAGAACCCAAAGGACAATTTTCTTTCCTCAGAAATTTTCAGAAAATCACGTTTTATGGAAATGCAGCATTGTGCGAAATTATCTTGTTTTTCCTAAACAACACGTTGTAACTCGAAAAGCTTTCGTGTTGCGTGTTTGTCTAAGTGTGTAGCCTCAAAAGAGAAGGCACAGGAGAGTTTTCTCTCGAAAGAATACGTAAGAATACCACGTTATAAGGAAATACATTTTTGCAGAGTAAAGACATATATGTACGTTTTTGAAACTCTTTACGAGAAGAAATAACGCATCGTACAAAATTAGCTTGTATCTCCTAAACTACACGTTGTGACTCGAAAAGAATTGCTGTGGCGTGTACGTATAAACGTGTAGCCTCAAAAGAGAACCTAAAGGACAATTTTCTTTCGTCAAAAATTTTCAGAAAATCACATTTTATGGAAATGCCGCATCGTGCGAAATAATCTTGTTTTTCCTAAACAACACGTTGTAACTCGCAAGGCTTTCGTGTTGCATGTATGTCTAAGTGTGTATCCTCAAAAGAGAAGGGACAGGGGAGTTTTCTCTCGAAAGAATATGTAAGATTACCACGTTATAAGGAAATACAGTTTTGCAGAGTAAAGATATATATGTACGTTTTTGAAACTCTTTACGAGAAGAAATAACGCATCTTACAAAATAAGCTTGTATCTCCTAAACTACACGTTGTGACTCGAAAAGAATTGGTGTGGCGTGTACGTATAAACGTGTAGCCTCAAAAGAGAACCTAAAGGACAATTTTCTTTCGTCAAAAATTTTCAGAAAATCACATTTTATGGAAATGCCGCATCGTGCGAAATTATCTTGTTTTTCCTAAACAACACGTTGTAACTCGCAAGGCTTTCGTGTTGCATGTATGTCTAAGTGTGTATCCTCAAAAGAGAAGGGACAGGGGAGTTTTCTCTCGAAAGAATAAGTAAGATTACCACGTTATCAGTAAATACAGTTTTGCAGAGTAAAGACATATACATACGTTTTGGAAACACTTTACAAGAAGAAATAACGCATCATACAAAATTAACTTGTATCTCCTAAATTACAAGTTGTATCTCGAAAATAATTCGTGTGGTGTGTACGTCTAAACGTGTAGCCTCAAAACAGAACCCAAAGGACAATTTTCTTTCGTCAATAATTTTCAGAAAATCACGTTTTATGGAAATGCAGCATTGTGTGAAATTATCTTGTTTTTCCTAAACAACAAGTTGTAACTCAAAAAGCTTTCGTGTTGCGGGTATGTCTAAGAGTGTAGCCTCAAAAGAGAAGGCACAGGAGAGTTTTCTCTAGAAAGAATACGTAAGAATACCACGTTATAAGGAAATACAGTTTTGCAGAGTAAAGCCATATATGCAAGTTTTGGAAACTCTTTAAGAGAAGAAATAACGCATCGTACAAAATTACCTTGTATCTCCTAAACTACACGTTGTAACTCGAAAGGAATTGGTGTTACGTTTACATCTAAATGTGTAGCCTCAAAAGAGAACACAAAGTAAAATTTTCTTTTGTCAAAATTTTTCAGAAAATCACGTTTTAAGGAAATCCCGCATCGTGCGAAATTATCTTGTTTTTCCTAAACAACACGTTGTAACTCGAAAAGTTTTCGTGTTGCGTGTATGTCTAAGTGTGTAGCCACAAAAGAGAAGGCACAGGAGAGTTTTCTCTCGAAAGAATTTGTAAGAATACCACGTTATAAGGAAATACAGTTTTGCAGAGTAAAGACAAATACATACGTATTGGAAACACTTAATGAGAAGAAATAACGCATCTTACAAAATTAGCTTGTATCTCCAAAACTACACGTTGTAACTCAAAAAGAATTGGTGTGGCGTGTACGTCTAAACGTGTAGCCTCAAAAGAGAACCCAAAGGAGAATTTTCGTTCCTCAAAATTTTTCAGAAAATCACGTTTTTTAGAAACACCGCATTGTGCGAAATTATCTTGTTTTTCCTAAACAACACGTTTTAACTCGAAAAGCTTTCGTGTTGCGTGTATGTCTAAGTGTGTAGCCTCAAAAGAGAAGGCACAGGAGAGTTTTCTCTCGAAAGAATATGTAAGAATACCACGTTATAAGGAAATACAATTTTGCAGAGTAAAAACAAATACGTATGTATTGGAAACACTTTACGAGAAAAAATAACACATCATACAAAATTAGCTTGTGTCTCCAAAACTACTCGTTGTAACTCGAAAAGAATTGGTGTGGCGTGTACATCTAAACGTGTAGCCTCAAAAGAGAACACAAAGGAGAATTTTCTTTCGTCAAAATTTTTCAGAAAATCACGTTTTAAGGAAATCCGGCATCGTGCGAAATTATCTTGTTTTTCCTAAACAACACGTTGTAACTCGAAAAGCTTTCGTGTTGCGTGTATGTTTAAGTGTGTAGCCTCAAAACAGAAGGCACAGGAGAGTTTTCTCTCGAAAGAATATGTAAGAATACCACGTTATAAGGAAATACAGTTTTGCAGAGTAAAGACAAATACGTTCCTATTGGAAACACTTTAAGAGAAGAAATAACGCATCATACAAAATTAACTTGTATCTCCAAAACTACACGTTGTAACTCGAAAAGTATTGTTGTGGCATGTATGTCTAAACGTGTAGCCTCAAAAGAGAACACAAAGGAGAATTTTTTTTCGTCAAAATTTTTCAGAAAATCACGTTTTAAGGAAATCCCGCATCGTGCGAAATTATCTTGTTTTTCCTAAAGAACACAGTGTAACTTGAAAAGCTTTCGTATTGCGTGTATGTCTAAGGGTGTAGCCTCAAAAGAGAAGGCACAGGAGAGTTTTATCTAGAAAGAATATGTAAGGATACCATGTTATAAGGAAATACAGTTTTGCAGATTAAAAACAAACACGTACGTATTGGAAACACTTTAGGAGAAGAAATAACGCATCGTACAAAATTAGCTTGTATCTCCTAAACTACATGTTGTAACTAGAAAAGAATTGGTGTGGCATTTACGTCTAAATGTGTAGCCTCAAAAGAGAACCGAAAGGAGAATTTTCTTTCGCCAAAATTTTTCAGAAAATCACGTTTTAAGGAAATCCTGCATCATGTGAAAATATCTTGTTTTTACTAAACAACACGTAACTCGAAAAGCTTTCGTGTTGCGTGTATCTCTAAGTGTGTAGCCTGAAAAGCGAAGCCACAGGAGAGTTTTCTCTCGAAAGAATATGTAAGAATACCACGTTATAAGGAAATGCAGTTTTGCAGAATAAAGACAAATACATATGTATTGGAATCACTTTACAAGAAGAAATAACGCATCGTAAAAAATTAGATTGTATCTCCTAAACTACACGTTGTAACTCGAAAAGAATTAGTGTGGCATGTACGTCTAAACGTGTAGCCTCAAAAGAGAACCCAAAGGAGAATTTTCTTTCGTCAAATATTTCAGAAAATCACGTTTTAAGGAAATCCCGCATCGTGCGAAATTATCTTGTTTTTCCTAAACTACACGTTGTAACTCGAAAAGCTTTCGTGTTGCGTGTATGTCTAAGTATGTAGCCTCAAAAGAGAAGGCACAGGAAAGTTTTCTCTCGAAAGAATATGTAAGAATACCATGTTATAAGGAAATACAGTTTTGTAAAGACATATACGTATGTATTGGAAACACTTTAGGAAAAGAAATAACGCATCGTACAAAATTAGCTTTTATCTCCTGAACAACACGTTGTAACTCGAAAAGAATTGGTGTGGCGTGTACGACTAAATATGTAGCCTCAAAAGAGAACTCAAAGGAGAATTTTCTTTCGTCAAATATTTCAGAAAATCACGTTTTATGGAAACGCCGCATCGTGCGAAATTATCTTGTTTTTCCTAAACTACACGTTGTAACTCGAAAAGCTTTCATGTTGCGTGTATGTCTAAGTATGTAGCCTCAAAAGAGAAGGCACAGGAAAGTTTTCTCTCGAAAGAATATGTAAGAATACCATGTTATAAGGAAATACAGTTTTGTTAAGACATATACGTATGTATTGGAAACACTTTAGGAAAAGAAATAACGCATCGTACAAAATTAGCTTGTATCTCCTGAACAACACGTTGTAACTCGAAAAGAATTGGTGTGGCGTGTACGAGTAAATGTGTAGCCTCAAAAGAGAACTCAAAGGAGAATTTTCTTTCGTCAAATATTTCAGAAAATCACGTTTTATGGAAACGCCGCAATGTGTGAAATTATCTTGTTTTTCCTAAACAACACGTTGTAACTCGAAAAGCTTTCATATTGCGTGTATGTTTAAGTGTGTAGCCTCAAAAGAGAAGGCACAGGAGAGTTTTCTCTCGAAAGAATGTGTAAGAATACCATGTTATAAGGAAATACAGTTTTGTAGAGTAAAGACATATACGTATGTATTGGAAACACTTTAGGAGAAGAAATAAAGCATTGTACAAAATTAGCTTGTATCTCCTAAACTACACGTTGTAACTCGAAAAGAATTGGTGCGGCGTGTAGGTCTAAACGTGTAGCCTCAAAAGAGAACCCAAAGGACAATTTTCTTTCGTCAAAAATGTTGAGAAAATCACTTTTTATGGAAATGCCTCATCGTGCGAAATTATCTTGTTTTTCCTAAACAACACGAGGTAATCCGAAAAGCTTTCGTGTTGCGTGTATGTCTAACTGTGTAGCCTCAAAAGAGAAGGCACAGGAGAGTTTTCTCTCTAAAGAATATGTAAGAATACCACGTTATAAGGAAATACAGTTTTGCAGATTAAAGACATATATGTACGTATTGGAAACACTTTATGAGAATAAATAAAGCATTGTAAAAAAATAGCTTGTAACTCCAAAACTACACGTTATAACTCGAAAAGAATTGGTGTGGCGTGTACGTCTAACCGTGTAGCCTCAAAAGAGACCCCAAAGGAGAATTTTCTTTCGTCAAAATTTTTCAGAAAATCACGTTTTAAGAAAATCCCGCATCGTACGAAATTATCTTGTTTTTCCTAAACAACACGTTGTAACTCGAAAAGCTTAAGTGTTGCGTGTATGTCTAAGTGTGTAGCCTCAAAAGAGAAGGCACAGGAGAGTTTTCACTCGAAAGAATATGTAAGAATACCACGTTATAAGGAAATACAGTTTTGCAGAGTAAAGACTTATACATAAGTATTGGAAACACTTTACGAGAAGAAATAACGCATCGTACAAAATTAGCTTGTATCTCCAAAGCTACACGTTGTAACTCGAAAAGAACTGGTGTGGCGTGTACGTCTAAACGTGTAGCCTCAAAAGAGAACCCAAAGGAGAATTTTCTTTCGTCAAAATTTTTCAGAAAGTCACGTTTTAAGGAAATACCGCATCGTGCGAAATTATCTTGTTTTTCCTAAACAAAACGTTGTAACTCGAAAAGCTTTCACGTTGCGTGTATGTCTAAGTGTGTAGCCTCAAAAGAGAAGGCACAGGATAGTTTTCTCTCGAAAGAATATGTAAGAATACCACGTTATAAGGAAATACAGTTTTGTAGAGTAAAGTCATATATGTACGTTTTGGAAACACTTTACAAGAAGAAATAACACATCGTGCAAAATTAGCTTGTATCTCCTAAACTACACGTTGTGACTCGAAAAGAATTGGTGTGGCGTATACGTCTAAATGTGTAGCCTCAAAACAGAACCCAAAGGACAATTTTCTTTCCTCAGAAATTTTCAGAAAATCACGTTTTTTGGAAATGCTGCATTGTGCGAAATTATCTTGCTTTTCCTAAACAACACGTTGTAACTCGAAAAGCTTTCGTGTTGCGTGTTTGTCTAAGTGTGTAGCCTCAAAAGAGAAGGCACAGGAGTGTTTTCTCCCGAAAGAATACGTAAGAATACCACGTTATAAGGAAATACAGTTTTGCAGAGTAAAGACATATATGTACGTTTTTGAAATTCTTTACAAGAAGAAATAACGCATCATACAAAATTAGCTTGTATCTCCTAAACTACACGTTGTGACTCGTAAAGAATTGCTGTGGCGTGTACGTATAAACGTGTAGCCTCAAAAGAGAACCTAAAGGACAATTTTCTTTCGTCAAAAATTTTCAGAAAATCACATTTTATGGAAATGCCGCATCGTGCGAAATTATCTTGTTTTTCCTAAACAACACGTTGTAACTCGCAAGGCTTTCGTGTTGCATGTATGTCTAAGTGTGTATCCTCAAAAGAGAAGGGACAGGGGAGTTTTCTCTCGAAAGAATATGTAAGAATACCACGTTATAAGGAAATACAGTTTTGCAGAGTAAAGACAAATATGTACATATTGGAAACACTTTATGAGAAGAAATAACGCATCGTAAAAAATTAGCTTGTATCTCCTAAACTACATGTTGTAACTCGAAAAGAATGGATGTGGCGTGTACGTCTATACGTGTAGCCTCAAAAGAGAACCCAGAGGAGAATTTTCGTTCGTCAAAATTTTTCAGAAAATCATGTTTTATGGAAACGCTGCATTGTGCGAAATTATCTTGTTTTTCCTAAACAACACGTTGTAACTCGAAAAGCTTTCGTGTTGCGTGTATGTGTAAGTGTGTAGCCTCAAAAGAGAAGGCACAGGAGAGTTTTCTCTCGAAAGAATATGTAAGAATACCACGTTATAAGGAAATACAGTTTTGCAGAGTAAAGACAAATACGTTCCTATTGGAAACACTTTAAGAGAAGAAATAACGCATCATACAAAATTAGCTTGTATCTCCTAAACTACACGTTATAATTCGAAAAGAATTGGTGTGACGTGTACGTCTAAACGTGTAGCCTCAAAAGAGAACCCAAAGGACAATTTTCTTTCGTCAAAAATTTTCAGAAAATCACGTTTTAAGAAAATCCCGCATCGTGCGAAATTATCTTGTTTTTCCTAAAGAACACGTTGTAACTCGAGTAGCTTTCGTGTTGCGTGTATGTTTAAGTGTGTAGCCTCAAAAGAGAAGGCACAGGAGAGTTTTCTCTCGAAAGAATATGTAAGAATACCACGTTATAAGGAAATAGAGTTTTGCAGAGTAAAGCCAAATACGTAAGTTTTGGAAATTCTTTAAGAGAAGAAATAACGCATCGTAAAATATTAGCTTGTATCTCCTAAACTACACGTTGTAACTCGAAAGAATTGGTGTTACGTTTACATCTAAACGTGTAGCCTCAAAAGAGAACACAAAGGAGAATTTTCTTTTGTCAAAATTTTTCAGAAAATCACGTTTTAAGGAAATCCCGCATCGTGCGAAATTATCTTGTATTTCCTAAACAACACGTTGTAACTCGTAAAGCTTTCGTGTTGCGTGTATGTCTAAGTGTGTAGCCTCAAAAGAGAAGGCACAGGAGAGTTTTCTCTCGAAAGAATATGTAAGAATACCATGTTATAAGGAAATACAGTTTTGCAGAGTAATGACAAATAGTTATGTATTGGAAACACTTTACGAGAAGAAATAACGCATCATACAAAATTAACTTGTATCTCCAAAACTACACGTTGTAACTCGAAAAGTATTGTTGTGGCATGTACGTCTAAACGTGTAGCCTCAAAAGAGAACACAAAGGAGAATTTTTTTTGTCAAAATTTTTCAGAAAATCACGTTTTAAGGAAATCCCGCATCGTGCGAAATTATCTTGTTTTTCCTAAAGAACACAGTGTAACTTGAAAAGCTTTCGTATTGCGTGTATGTCTAAGGGTGTAGCCTCAAAAGAGAAGACACAGGAGAGTTTTATCTAGAAAGAATATGTAAGGATACCACGTTATAAGGAAATACAGTTTTGCAGATTAAAAACAAACACGTACGTATTGGAAACACTTTAGGAGAAGAAATAACGCATCTTACAAAATTAGCTTGTATCTCCTAAACTACATGTTGTAACTAGAAAAGAATTGGTGTGGCATTTACGTCTAAATGTGTAGCCTCAAAAGAGAACCGAAAGGAGAATTTTCTTTCGCCAAAATTTTTCAGAAAATCACGTTTTAAGGAAATCCCGCATCATGTGAAAATATCTTGTTTTTCCTAAACAACACGTAACTCGAAAAGCTTTCGTGTTGCATGTATCTCTAAGTGTGTAGCCTGAAAAGCGAAGCCACAGGAGAGTTTTCTCTCGAAAGAATATGTAAGAATACCACGTTATAAGGAAATACAGTTTTGCAGAGTAAAGACAAATACATATGTATTGGAAACACTTTACAAGAAAAATAACGCATCGTAAAAAATTAGCTTGTATCTCCTAAACTACACGTTGTAACTCGAAAAGAATTAGTGTGGCGTGTACGTCTAAACGTGTAGCCTCAAAAGAGAACCCAAAGGAGAATTTTCTTTCGTCAAATATTTCAGAAAATCACGTTTTAAGGAAATCCCGCATCGTGCGAAATTATCTTGTTTTTCCTAAACTACACATTGTAACTCGAAAAGCTTTCGTGTTGCGTGTATGTCTAAGTATGTAGCCTCAAAAGAGAAGGCACAGGAAAGTTTTCTCTCGGAAGAATATGTAAGAATACCATGTTATAAGGAAATACAGTTTTGTAAAGACATATACGTATGTATTGGAAACACTTTAGGAAAAGAAATAACGCATCGTACAAAATTAGCTTGTATCTCCTGAACAACACGTTGTAACTCGAAAAGAATTGGTGTGGCGTGTACGACTAAATGTGTAGCCTCAAAAGAGAACTCAAAGGAGAATTTTCTTTCGTCAAATATTTCAGAAAATCACATTTTATGGAAACGCCGCATCGTGCGAAATTATCTTGTTTTTCCTAAACTACACGTTGTAACTCGAAAAGCTTTCGTGTTGCGTGTATGTCTAAGTATGTAGCCTCAAAAGAGAAGGCACAGGAAAGTTTTCTCTCGAAAGAATATGTAAGAATACCATGTTATAAGGAAATTCAGTTTTGTAAAGACATATACGTATGTATTGGAAACACTTTAGGAAAAGAAATAACGCATCGTACAAAATTAGCTTGTATCTCCTGAACAACACGTTGTAACTCGAAAAGAATTGGTGTGGCGTGTACGAGTAAATGTGTAGCCTCAAAAGAGAACTCAAAGGAGAATTTTCTTTCGTCAAATATTTCAGAAAATCACGTTTTATGGAAACGCCGCAACGTGTGAAATTATCTTGTTTTTCCTAAACAACACGTTGTAACTCGAAAAGCTTTCATATTGCGTGTATGTCTAAGTGTGTAGCCTCAAAAGAGAAGGCACAGGAGAGTTTTCTCTCGAAAGAATGTGTAAGAATACCATGTTATAAGGAAATACAGTTTTGTAGAGTAAAGACATATACGTATGTATTGGAAACACTTTAGGAGAAGAAATAAAGCATTGTACAAAATTAGCTTGTATCTCCTAAACTACACGTTGTAACTCGAAAAGAATTGGTGCGGCGTGTAGGTCTAAACGTGTAGCCTCAAAAGAGAACCCAAAGGACAATTTTCTTTGGTCAAAAATGTTGAGAAAATCACGTTTTATGGAAATGCCTCATCGTGCGAAATTATCTTGTTTTTCCTAAACAACACGTGGTAACCCGAAAAGCTTTCGTGTTGCGTGTATGTCTAACTGTGTAGCCTCAAAAGAGAAGGCACAGGAGATTTTTCTCTCTAAAGAATATGTAAGAATACCACGTTATAAGGAAATACAGTTTTGCAGATTAAAGACATATATGTACGTATTGGAAACACTTTATGAGAATAAATAAAGCATTGTAAAAAATTAGCTTGTATCTCCAAAACTACACGTTGTAACTAGAAAAGAATTGGTGTGGCGTGTACGTCTAACCGTGTAGCCTCAAAAGAGATCCCAAAGGAGAATTTTCTTTCGTCAAAATTTTTCAGAAAATCACGTTTTAAGAAAATCCCGCATCGTACGAAATTATCTTGTTTTTCCTAAACAACACGTTGTAACTCGAAAAGCTTTAGTGTTGCATGTATGTCTAAGTGTGTAGCCTCAAAATAGAAGGCACAGGAGAGTTTTCACTCGAAAGAATATGTAAGAATACCACGTTATAAGGAAATACAGTTTTGCAGAATAAAGACTTATACATATATATTGGAAACACTTTATGAGAAGAAATAACGCATCGTACAAAATTAGCTTGTATCTCCAAAGCTACACGTTGTAACTCGAAAAGAATTGGTGTGGCGTGTATGTCTAAACGTGTAGCCTCAAAAGAGAACCCAAAGGAGAATTTTCTTTCGTCAAAATTTTTCAGAAAGTCACGTTTTAAGGAAATACCGCATCGTGCGAAATTATCTTGTTTTTCCTAAACAACACGTTGTAACTCGAAAAGCTTTCACGTTGCGTGTATGTCTAAGTGTGTAGCCTCAAAAGAGAAGGCACAGGATAGTTTTCTCTCGAAAGAATATGTAAGAATACCACGTTATAAGGAAATAGAGTTTTGTAGAGTAAAGACAAATATGTACGTTTTGGAAACACTTTACAAGAAGAAATAACACATCGTGTAAAATTAGCTTGTATCTCCTAAACTACACGTTGTGACTCGAAAAGAATTGCTGTGGCGTAAACTTCTAAATGTGTAGCCTCAAAACAGAACCCAAAGGACAATTTTCTTTCCTCAGAAATTTTCAGAAAATCACGTTTTATGGAAATGCAGCATTGTGCGAAATTATCTTGTTTTTCCTAAACAACACGTTGTAACTCGAAAAGCTTTCGTGTTGCGTGTTTGTCTAAGTGTGTAGCCTCAAAAGAGAAGGCACAGGAGTGTTTTCTCCCGAAAGAATACGTAAGAATACCACGTTATAAGGAAATACAGTTTTGCAGAGTAAAGACATATATGTCCGTTTTTGAAATTCTTTACGAGAAGAAATAATGCATCGTACAAAATTAGCTTGTATCTCCTAAACTACACGTTGTGACTCGAAAAGAATTGCTGTGGCGTGTACGTATAAACGTGTAGCCTCAAAAGAGAACCTAAAGGACAATTTTCTTTCGTCAAAAATTTTCAGAAAATCACATTTTATGGAAATGCGGCATCGTGCGAAATTATCTTGTTTTTCCTAAACAACACGTTGTAACTCGCAAGGCTTTCGTGTTGCATGTATGTCTAAGTGTGTAGCCTCAAAAGAGAAGGGACAGGTGAGTTTTCTCTCGAAAGAATATGTAAGAATACCACGTTATAAGGAAATACAGTTTTGCAGAGTAAAGACAAATATGTACGTATTGGAAACACTTTATGAGAAGAAATAACGCATCGTAAAAAATTAGCTTGTATCTCCTAAACTACACGTTGTAACTCGAAAAAAATTGATGTGACGTGTACGTCTATACGTGTAGCCTCAAAAGAGAACCCAGAGGAGAATTTTCGTTCGTCAAAATTTTTCAAAAAATCATGTTTTATGGAAACGCTGCATTGTGCGAAATTATCTTGTTTTTCCTAAATAACACGTTGTAACTCGAAAAGCTTTCGTGTTGCGTGTATGTTTAAGTGTGTAGCCTCAAAAGAGAAGGCACAGGAGAGTTTTCTCTCGAAAGAATATGTAAGAATACCACGTTATAAGGAAATACAGTTTTGCAGAGTAAAGACTTATACATAAGTATAGGAAACACTTTACGAGAAGAAATAACGCATCGTACAAAATTAGTTTGTATCTCCAAAGCTACACGTTGTAACTCGAAAAGAATTGGTGTGGCGTGTACGTCTAAACGTGTAGCCTCAAAAGAGAACCCAAAGGAGAATTTTCTTTCGTCAAAAATTTTCAGAAAGTCACATTTTAAGGAAATACCGCATCGTGCGAAATTATCTTGTTTTTCCTAAACAACACGTTGTAACTCGAAAAGCTTTCACGTTGCGTGTATGTCTAAGTGTGTAGCCTAAAAAGAGAAGGCACAGGATAGTTTTCTCTCGGAAGAATATGTAAGAATACCACGTTATAAGGAAATACAGTTTTGTAGAGTAAAGACATATATGTACGTTTTGGAAACACTTTACAAGAAGAAATAACACATCGTGCAAAATTAGCTTGTATCTCCTAAACTACACGTTGTAACTCGAAAAGAATTGATGTGACGTGTACGTCTATACGTGTAGCCTCAAAAGAGAACCCAGAGGAGAATTTTCGTTCGTCAAAATTTTTCAAAAAATCATGTTTTATGGAAACGCTGCATTGTGCGAAATTATCTTGTTTTTCCTAAATAACACGTTGTAACTCGAAAAGCTTTCGTGTTGCGTGTATGTTTAAGTGTGTAGCCTCAAAAGAGAAGGCACAGGAGAGTTTTCTCTCGAAAGAATATGTAAGAATACCACGTTATAAGGAAATACAGTTTTGCAGAGTAAAGACTTATACATAAGTATTGGAAACACTTTACGAGAAGAAATAACGCATCGTACAAAATTAGCTTGTATCTCCAAAGCTACACGTTGTAACTCGAAAAGAATTGGTGTGGCGTGTACGTCTAAACGTGTAGCCTCAAAAGAGAACCCAAAGGAGAATTTTCTTTCGTCAAAATTTTTCAGAAAGTCACGTTTTAAGGAAATACCGCATCGTGCGAAATTATCTTGTTTTTCCTAAACAACACGTTGTAACTCGAAAAGCTTTCACGTTGCGTGTATGTCTAAGTGTGTAGCCTCAAAAGAGAAGGCACAGGATAGTTTTCTCTCGAAAGAATATGTAAGAATACCACGTTATAAGGAAATACAGTTTTGTAGAGTAAAGACATATATGTACGTTTTGGAAACACTTTACAAGAAGAAATAACACATCGTGCAAAATTAGCTTGTATCTCCTAAACTACACGTTGTAACTCGAAAAGAATTGATGTGACGTGTACGTCTATACGTGTAGCCTCAAAAGAGAACCCAGAGGAGAATTTTCGTTCGTCAAAATTTTTCAAAAAATCATGTTTTATGGAAACGCTGCATTGTGCGAAATTATCTTGTTTTTCCTAAATAACACGTTGTAACTCGAAAAGCTTTCGTGTTGCGTGTATGTTTAAGTGTGTAGCCTCAAAAGAGAAGGCACAGGAGAGTTTTCTCTCGAAAGAATATGTAAGAATACCACGTTATAAGGAAATACAGTTTTGCAGAGTAAAGACTTATACATAAGTATTGGAAACACTTTACGAGAAGAAATAACGTATCGTACAAAATTAGCTTGTATCTCCAAAGCTACACGTTGTAACTCGAAAAGAATTGGTGTGGCGTGTACGTCTAAACGTGTAGCCTCAAAAGAGAACCCAAAGCAGAATTTTCTTTCGTCAAAATTTTTCAGAAAGTCACGTTTTAAGGAAATACCGCATCGTGCGAAATTATCTTGTTTTTCCTAAACAACACGGTGTAACTCGAAAAGCTTTCACGTTGCGTGTATGTCTAAGTGTGTAGCCTCAAAAGAGAAGGCACAGGATAGTTTTCTCTCGAAAGAATATGTAAGAATACCACGTTATAAGGAAATACAGTTTTGTAGAGTAAAGACATATATGTACGTTTTGGAAACACTTTACAAGAAGAAATAACACATCGTGCAAAATTAGCTTGTATCTCCTAAACTACACGTTGTAACTCGAAAAGAATTGATGTGACGTGTACGTCTATACGTGTAGCCTCAAAAGAGAACCCAGAGGAGAATTTTCGTTCGTCAAAATTTTTCAAAAAATCATGTTTTATGGAAATGCTGCATTGTGCGAAATTATCTTGTTTTTCCTAAATAACACGTTGTAACTCGAAAAGCTTTCGTGTTGCGTGTATGTTTAAGTGTGTAGCCTCAAAAGAGAAGGCACAGGAGAGTTTTCTCTCGAAAGAATATGTAAGAATACCACGTTATAAGGAAATACAGTTTTGCAGAGTAAAGACTTATACATAAGTATTGGAAACACTTTACGAGAAGAAATAACGCATCGTACAAAATTAGCTTGTATCTCCAAAGCTACACGTTGTAACTCGAAAAGAATTGGTGTGGCGTGTACGTCTAAACGTGTAGCCTCAAAACAGAACCCAAAGGACAATTTTCTTTTCTCAGAAATTTTCAGAAAATCACGTTTTATGGAAATGCAGCATTGTGCGAAATTATCTTGTTTTTCCTAAACAACACGTTGTAACTCGAAAAGCTTTCGTGTTGCGTGTTTGTCTAAGTGTGTAGCCTCAAAAGAGAAGGCACAGGAGTGTTTTCTCCCGAAAGAATACGTAAGAATACCACGTTATAAGGAAATACAGTTTTGCAGAGTAAAGACATATATGTACGATTTTGAAATTCTTTACGAGAAGAAATAACGCATCGTACAAAATTAGCTTGTATCTCCTAAACTACACGTTGTGACTCGAAAAGAATTGCTGTGGCGTGTACGTATAAACGTGTAGCCTCAAAAGAGAACCTAAAGGACAATTTTCTTTCGTCAAAAATTTTCAGAAAATCACATTTTATGGAAATGCCGCATCGTGCGAAATTAACTTGTTTTTCCTAAACAACACGTTGTAACTCGCAAGGCTTTCGTGTTGCATGTATGTCTAAGTGTGTAGCCTCAAAAGAGAAGGGACAGGTGAGTTTTCTCTCGAAAGAATATGTAAGAATACCACGTTATAAGGAAATACAGTTTTGCAGAGTAAAGACAAATATGTACGTATTGGAAACACTTTATGAGAAGAAATAACGCATCGTAAAAAATTAGCTTGTATCTCCTAAACTACACGTTGTAACTCGAAAAGAATTGATGTGGCGTGTACGTCTATACGTGTAGCCTCAAAAGAGAACCCAGAGGAGAATTTTCGTTCGTCAAAATTTTTCAGAAAATCATGTTTTATGGAAACACTGCATTGTGCGAAATTATCTTGTTTTTCCTAAACAACACGTTGTAACTCGAAAAGCTTTCGTGTTGCGTGTATGTTTAAGTGTGTAGCCTCAAAAGAGAAGGCACAGGAGAGTTTTCTCTCGAAAGAATATGTAAGAATACCACCTTATAAGGAAATACAGTTTTGCAGAGTAAAGACAAATACATATGAATTGGAAACACTTTACGAGAAGAAATAACGCATCGTAAAAAAATTAGCTTGTATCTCCTAAACTACACGTTGTAACTCGAAAAGAATTAGTGTGGCGTGTACGTCTAAACGTGTAGCTTCAAAAGAGATCCCAAAGGAGAATTTTCTTTCGTCAAATATTTCAGAAAATCACGTTTTAAGGAAATCCCGCATCGTGCGAAATTATCTTGTTTTTCCTAAACAACACGTTGTAACTCGAAAAGGTTTCACGTTGCGTGTATGTCTAAGTGTGTAGCCTCAAAAGAGAAGGCACAGGATAGTTTTCTCTCGAAAGAATATGTAAGAATACCACGTTATAAGGAAATACAGTTTTGTAGAGTAAAGACATATATGTACGTTTTGGAAACACTTTACAAGAAGAAATAACACATCGTGCAAAATTAGCTTGTATCTCCTAAACTACACGTTGTAACTCGAAAAGAATTGATGTGACGTGTACGTCTATACGTGTAGCCTCAAAAGAGAACCCAGAGGAGAATTTTCGTTCGTCAAAATTTTTCAAAAAATCATGTTTTATGGAAACGCTGCATTGTGCGAAATTATCTTGTTTTTCCTAAATAACACGTTGTAACTCGAAAAGCTTTCGTGTTGCATGTATGTTTAAGTGTGTAGCCTCAAAAGAGAAGGCACAGGAGAGTTTTCTCTCGAAAGAATATGTAAGAATACCACGTTATAAGGAAATACAGTTTTGCAGAGTAAAGACTTATACATAAGTATTGGAAACACTTTACGAGAAGAAATAACGCATCGTACAAAATTAGCTTGTATCTCCAAAGCTACACGTTGTAACTCGAAAAGAATTGGTGTGGCGTGTACGTCTAAACGTGTAGCCTCAAAAGAGAACCCAAAGCAGAATTTTCTTTCGTCAAAATTTTTCAGAAAGTCACGTTTTAAGGAAATACCGCATCGTGCGAAATTATCTTGTTTTTCCTAAACAACACGTTGTAACTCGAAAAGCTTTCACGTTGCGTGTATGTCTAAGTGTGTAGCCTCAAAAGAGAAGGCACAGGATAGTTTTCTCTCGAAAGAATATGTAAGAATACCACGTTATAAGGAAATACAGTTTTGTAGAGTAAAGACATATATGTACGTTTTGGAAACACTTTACAAGAAGAAATAACACATCGTGCAAAATTAGCTTGTATCTCCTAAACTACACGTTGTAACTCGAAAAGAATTGATGTGACGTGTACGTCTATACGTGTAGCCTCAAAAGAGAACCCAGAGGAGAATTTTCGTTCGTCAAAATTTTTCAAAAAATCATGTTTTATGGAAACGCTGCATTGTGCAAAATTATCTTGTTTTTCCTAAATAACACGTTGTAACTCGAAAAGCTTTCGTGTTGCGTGTATGTTTAAGTGTGTAGCCTCAAAAGAGAAGGCACAGGAGAGTTTTCTCTCGAAAGAATATGTAAGAATACCACGTTATAAGGAAATACAGTTTTGCAGAGTAAAGACTTATACATAAGTATTGGAAACACTTTACGAGAAGAAATAACGCATCGTACAAAATTAGCTTGTATCTCCAAAGCTACACGTTGTAACTCGAAAAGAATTGGTGTGGCGTGTACGTCTAAACGTGTAGCCTCAAAAGAGAACCCAAAGCAGAATTTTCTTTCGTCAAAATTTTTCAGAAAGTCACGTTTTAAGGAAATACCGCATCGTGCGAAATTATCTTGTTTTTCCTAAACAACACGTTGTAACTCGAAAAGCTTTCACGTTGCGTGTATGTCTAAGTGTGTAGCCTCAAAAGAGAAGGCACAGGATAGTTTTCTCTCGAAAGAATATGTAAGAATACCACGTTATAAGGAAATACAGTTTTGTAGAGTAAAGACATATATGTACGTTTTGGAAACACTTTACAAGAAGAAATAACACATCGTGCAAAATTAGCTTGTATCTCCTAAACTACACGTTGTGACTCGAAAAGAATTGGTGTGGCGTATACGTCTAAACGTGTAGCCTCAAAACAGAACCCAAAGGACAATTTTCTTTTCTCAGAAATTTTCAGAAAATCACGTTTTATGGAAATGCAGCATTGTGCGAAATTATCTTGTTTTTCCTAAACAACACGTTGTAACTCAAAAAGCTTTCGTGTTGCGTGTTTGTGTAAGTGTGTAGCCTCAAAAGAGAAGGCACAGGAGTGTTTTCTCCCGAAAGAATACGTAAGAATACCACGTTATAAGGAAATACAGTTTTGCAGAGTAAAGACATATATGTACGTTTTTGAAATTCTTTACGAGAAGAAATAACGCATCGTACAAAATTAGCTTGTATCTCCTAAACTACACGTTGTGACTCGAAAAGAATTGCTGTGGCGTGTACGTATAAACGTGTAGCCTCAAAAGAGAACCTAAAGGACAATTTTCTTTCGTCAAAAATTTTCAGAAAATCACATTTTATGGAAATGCCGCATCGTGCGAAATTAACTTGTTTTTCCTAAACAACACGTTGTAACTCGCAAGGCTTTCGTGTTGCATGTATGTCTAAGTGTGTAGCCTCAAAAGAGAAGGGACAGGTGAGTTTTCTCTCGAAAGAATATGTAAGAATACCACGTTATAAGGAAATACAGTTTTGCAGAGTAAAGACAAATATGTACGTATTGGAAACACTTTATGAGAAGAAATAACGCATCGTAAAAAATTAGCTTGTATCTCCTAAACTACACGTTGTAACTCGAAAAGAATTGATGTGGCGTGTACGTCTATACGTGTAGCCTCAAAAGAGAACCCAGAGGAGAATTTTCGTTCGTCAAAATTTTTCAGAAAATCATGTTTTATGGAAACACTGCATTGTGCGAAATTATCTTGTTTTTCCTAAACAACACGTTGTAACTCGAAAAGCTTTCGTGTTGCGTGTATGTTTAAGTGTGTAGCCTCAAAAGAGAAGGCACAGGAGAGTTTTCTCTCGAAAGAATATGTAAGAATACCACCTTATAAGGAAATACAGTTTTGCAGAGTAAAGACAAATACATATGAATTGGAAACACTTTACGAGAAGAAATAACGCATCGTAAAAAAATTAGCTTGTATCTCCTAAACTACACGTTGTAACTCGAAAAGAATTAGTGTGGCGTGTACGTCTAAACGTGTAGCTTCAAAAGAGATCCCAAAGGAGAATTTTCTTTCGTCAAATATTTCAGAAAATCACGTTTTAAGGAAATCCCGCATTGTGCGAAATTATCTTGTTTTTCCTAAACTTCACGTTGTAACTCGAAAAGCTTTCGTGTTGTGTGTATGTCTAAGTATGTAGCCTCAAAAGAGAAGGCACAGGATAGTTTTCTCTCGAAAGAATATGTAAGAATAACACGTTATAAGGAAATACAGTTTTGTAGAGTAAAGACATATACGTACGTTTTGGAAACACTTTACAAGAAGAAATAACACATCGTGCAAAATTAGCTTGTATCTCCTAAACTACACGTTGTGACTCGAAAAGAATTGGTGTGGCGTATACTTCTAAACGTGTAGCCTCAAAACAGAACCCAAAGGACAATTTTCTTTCCTCAGAAATTTTCAGAAAATCACGTTTTATGGAAATGCAGCATTGTACGAAATTATCTTGTTTTTCCTAAACAACACGTTGTAACTCGAAAAGCTTTCGTGTTGCGTGTTTGTCTAAGTGTGTAGCCTCAAAAGATAAGGCACAGGAGAGTTTTCTCTCGAAAGAATACGTAAGAATACCACGTTATAAGGAAATACAGTTTTGCAGAGTAAAGACATATATGTACGTTTTTGGAACTCTTTACGAGAAGAAATAACGCATCGTACAAAATTAGCTTGTATCTCCTAAACTACACGTTGTGACTCGAAAAGAATTGGTGTGGCGTGTACGTATAAACGTGTAGCCTCAAAAGAGAACCTAAAGGACAATTTTCTTTCGTCAAAAATTTTCAGAAAATCACATTTTATGGAAATGCCGCATCGTGCGAAATTATCTTGTTTTTCCTAAACAACACGTTGTAACTCGCAAGGCTTTCGTGTTGCATGTATGTCTAAGTGTGTAGCCACAAAAGAGAAGGGACAGGGGAGTTTTCTCTCGAAAGAATATGTAAGATTACCACGTTATAAGGAAATACAGTTTTGCAGAGTAAAGACATATATGTACGTTTTTGAAACTCTTTACGAGAAGAAATAATGAATCGTACAAAATTAGCTTGTATCTCCTAAACTACACGTTGTGACTCGAAAAGAATTGGTGTGGCATGTACGTATAAACGTGTAGCCTCAAAAGAGAACCTAAAAGACAATTTTCTTTCGTCAAAAATTTTCAGAAAATCACATTTTATGGAAATGCCGCATCGTGCGAAATTATCTTGTTTTTCGTAAACAACACGTTGTAACTCGCAAGGCTTTCGTGTTGCATGTATGTCTAAGTGTGTATCCTCAAAAGAGAAGGGACAGGGGTGTTTTCTCTTGAAAGAATATGTAAGATTACCACGTTATAAGGAAATACAGTTTTGCAGAGTAAAGACATATACATACGTTTTGGAAACACTTTACAAGAAGAAATAACGCATCATACAAAATTAACTTGTATCTCCTAAACTACAAGTTGTATCTCGAAAAGAATTCGTGTGGTGTGTACGTCTAAACGTGTAGCCTCAAAACAGAACCCAAAGGACAATTTTCTTTCGTCAATAATTTTCAGAAAATCACGTTTTATGGAAATGCAGCATTGTGCGAAATTATCTTGTTTTTCCTAAACAACAAGTTGTAACTCAAAAAGGTTTCGTGTTGCGGGTATGTCTAAGTGTGTAGCCTCAAAAGAGAAGGCACAGGAGAGTTTTCTCTAGAAAGAATACGTAAGAATACCACGTTATAAGGAAATACAGTTTTGCAGAGTAAAGCCATATATGCAAGTTTTGGAAACTCTTTAAGAGAAGAAATAACGCATCGTACAAAATTACCTTGTATCTCCTAAACTACACGTTGTAACTCGAAAGGAATTGGTGTTACGTTTACATCTAAATGTGTAGCCTCAAAAGAGAACACAAAGTAGAATTTTCTTTTGTCAAAATTTTTCAGAAAATCACGTTTTAAGGAAATCCCGCATCGTGCGAAATTATCTTGTTTTCCTAAACAACACGTTGTAACTCGAAAAGTTTTCGTGTTGCGTGTATGTCTAAGTGTGTAGCCACAAAAGAGAAGGCACAGGAGAGTTTTCTTTCGAAAGAATTTGTAAGAATACCACGTTATAAGGAAATACAGTTTTGCAGAGTAAAGACAAATACATACGTATTGGAAACACTTTATGAGAAGAAATAACGCATCGTACAAAATTAGCTTGTATCTCCAAAACTACACGTTGTAACTCAAAAAGAATTGGTGTGGCGTGTACGTCTAAACGTGTAGCCTCAAAAGAGAACCCAAAGGAGAATTTTCGTTCCTCAAAATTTTTCAGAAAATCACGTTTTTTAGAAACACCGCATTGTGCGAAAATATCTTGTTTTTCCTAAACAACACGTTTTAACTCGAAAAGCTTTCGTGTTGCGTGTATGTCTAAGTGTGTAGCCTCAAAAGAGAAGGCACAGGAGAGTTTTCTCTCGAAAGAATATGTAAGAATACCACGTTATAAGGAAATACAATTTTGCAGAGTAAAAACAAATACGTATGTATTGGAAAAACTTTACGAGAAAAAATAACACATCATACAAAATTAGCTTGTGTCTCCAAAACTACTCGTTGTAACTCGAAAAGAATTGGTGTGGCGTGTACATCTAAACGTGTAGCCTCAAAAGAGAACACAAAGGAGAATTTTCTTTCGTCAAAATTTTTCAGAAAATCACGTTTTAAGGAAATCCGGCATCGTGCGAAATTATCTTGTTTTTCCTACACAACACGTTGTAACTCGAAAAGCTTTCGTGTTGCGTGTATGTCTAAGTGTGTAGCCTCAAAAGAGAAGGCACAGGAGAGTTTTCTCTCGAAAGAATATGTAAGAATACCACGTTATAAGGAAATACAGTTTTGCAGAGTAAAGACAAATACTTACGTATTGGAAACACTTTAAGAGAAGAAATAACGCATCGTACAAAATTAGCTTGTATCTCCTAAACTACACGTTATAATTCGAAAAGAATTGGTGTGACGTGTACGTCTAAACGTGTAGCCTCAAAAGAGAACCCAGTGGAGAATTTTCTTTCGTCAAAAATTTTCAGAAAATCACGTTTTAAGAAAATCCCGCATCGTGCGAAATTATCTTGTTTTTCCTAAAGAACACGTTGTAACTCGAGTAGCTTTCGTGTTGCGTGTCTGTTTAAGTGTGTAGCCTCAAAACAGAAGGCACAGGAGAGTTTTCTCTCGAAAGAATATGTAAGAATACCACGTTATAAGGAAATACAGTTTTGCAGAGTAAAGCCAAATACATAAGTTTTGGAAACTCTTCAAGAGAAGAAATAACGCATCGTAAAATATTAGCTTGTATCTCCTAAACTACACGTTGTAACTCGAAAGAATTGGTGTTACGTTTACATCTAAACGTGTAGCCTCAAAAGAGAACACAAAGGAGAATTTTCTTTTGTCAAAATTTTTCAGAAAATCACGTTTTAAGGAAATCCCGCATCGTGCGAAATTATCTTGTATTTCCTAAACAACACGTTGTAACTCGTAAAGCTTTCGTGTTGCGTGTATGTCTAAGTGTGTAGCCTCAAAAGAGAAGGCACAGGAGAGTTTTCTCTTGAAAGAATATGTAAGAATACCATGTTATAAGGAAATACAGTTTTGCAGAGTAATGACAAATAGTTATGTATTGGAAACACTTTACGAGAAGAAATAACGCATCATACAAAATTAACTTGTATCTCCAAAACTACACGTTGTAACTCGAAAAGTATTGTTGTGGCATGTACGTCTAAACGTGTAGCCTCAAAAGAGAACACAAAGGAGAATTTTTTTTCGTCAAAATTTTTCAGAAAATCACGTTTTAAGGAAATCCCGCATCGTGCGAAATTATCTTGTTTTTCCTAAAGAACACAGTGTAACTTGAAAAGCTTTCATATTGCGTGTATGTCTAAGGGTGTAGCCTCAAAAGAGAAGGCACAGGAGAGTTTTATCTAGAAAGAATATGTAAGGATACCACGTTATAAGGAAATACAGTTTTGCAGATTAAAAACAAACACGTACGTATTGGAAACACTTTAGGAGAAGAAATAACGCATCGTACAAAATTAACTTGTATCTCCTAAACTACATGTTGTAACTAGAAAAGAATTGGTGTGGCATTTACGTCTAAATGTGTAGCCTCAAAAGAGAACCGAAAGGAGAATTTTCTTTCGCCAAAATTTTTCAGAAAATCACGTTTTAAGGAAATCCCGCATCATGTGAAAATATCTTGTTTTTCCTAAACAACACGTAACTCGAAAAGCTTTCGTGTTGCGTGTATCTCTAAGTGTGTAGCCTGAAAAGCGAAGCCACAGGAGAGTTTTCTCTCGAAAGAATATGTAAGAATACCACGTTATAAGGAAATACAGTTTTGCAGAGTAAAGACAAATACATATGTATTGGAAACACTTTACGAGAAGAAATAATGCATCGTAAAAAATTAGCTTGTATCTCCTAAACTACACGTTATAACTCGAAAAGAATTAGTGTGGCGTGTACGTCTAAACGTGTAGCCTCAAAAGAGAACCCAAAGGAGAATTTTCTTTCGTCAAATATTTCAGAAAATCACGTTTTAAGGAAATCCCGCATCGTGCGAAATTATCTTGTTTTTCCTAAACTACACGTTGTAACTCGAAAAGCTTTCGTGTTGCGTGTATGTCTAAGTATGTAGCCTCAAAAGAGAAGGCACAGGAAATTTTTCTCTCGAAAGAATATGTAAGAATACCATGTTATAAGGAAATACAGTTTTGTAAAGACATATACGTATGTATTGGAAACACTTTAGGAAAAGAAATAACGCATCGTACAAAATTAGCTTGTATCTCCTGAACAACACGTTGTAACTCGAAAAGAATTGGTGTGGCGTGTACGAGTAAAGGTTTAGCCTCAAAAGAGAACTCAAAGGAGAATTTTCTTTCGTCAAATATTTCAGAAAATCACGTTTTATGGAAACGCCGCAACGGGTGAAATTATCTTGTTTTTCCTAAACAACACTTTGTAACTCGAAAAGCTTTCATATTGCGTGTATGTCTAAGTGTGTAGCCTCAAAAGAGAAGGCACAGGAGAGTTTTCTCTCGAAAGAATGTGTAAGAATACCATGTTATAAGGAAATACAGTTTTGTAGAGTAAAGACATATACGTATGTATTGGAAACACTTTAGGAGAAGAAATAAAGCATTGTACAAAATTAGCTTGTATCTCCTAAACTACACGTTGTAACTCGAAAAGAATTGGTGCGGCGTGTAGGTCTAAACGTGTAGCCTCAAAAGAGAACCCAAAAGACAATTTTCTTTCGTAAAAAATTTTGAGAAAATCACGTTTTATGGAAATGCCTCATCGTGCGAAATTATCTTGTTTTTCCTAAACAACACGTGGTAACCCGAAAAGCTTTCGTGTTGCCTGTATGTCTAACTGTGTAGCCTCAAAAGAGAAGGCACAGGAGAGTTTTCTCTCTAAAGAATATGTAAGAATACCACGTTATAAGGAAATACAGTTTTGCAGATTAAAGACATATATGTACGTATTGGAAACACTTTATGAGAATAAATAAAGCATTGTAAAAAATTAGCTTGTATCTCCAAAACTACACGTTGTAACTCGAAAAGAATTGGTGTGGCATGTACGTCTAACCGTGTAGCCTCAAAAGAGATCCCAAAGGAGAATTTTCTTTCGTCAAAATTTTTCAGAAAATCACGTTTTAAGAAAATCCCGCATCGTACGAAATTATCTTGTTTTTCCTAAACAACACGTTGTAACTCGAAAAGCTTTAGTGTTGCGTGTATGTCTAAGTGTGTAGCCTCAAAAGAGAAGGCACAGGAGAGTTTTCTCTCGAAAGAATATGTAAGAATACCACGTTATAAGGAAATACAGTTTTGCAGAGTAAAGACTTATACATAAGTATTGGAAACACTTTACGAGAAGAAATAACGCATCGTACAAAATTAGCTTGTATCTCCAAAGCTACACGTTGTAACTCGAAAAGAATTGGTGTAGCGTGTACGTCTAAACGTGTAGCCTCAAAAGAGAACCCAAAGGAGAATTTTCTTTCGTCAAAATTTTTCAGAAAGTCACGTTTTAAGGAAATACCACATCGTGCGAAATTATCTTGTTTTTCCTAAACAACACGTTGTAACTCGAAAAGCTTTCACGTTGCGTGTATGTCTAAGTGTGTAGCCTCAAAAGAGAAGGCACAGGATAGTTTTCTACCGAAAGAATATGTAAGAATACCACGTTATAAGGAAATACAGTTTTGTAGAGTAAAGACATATACGTACGTTTTGGAAACACTTTACAAGAAGAAATAACACATCGTGCAAAATTAGCTTGTATCTCCTAAACTACACGTTGTGACTCGAAAAGAATTGGTGTGGCGTATACGTCTAAACGTGTAGCCTCAAAACAGAACCCAAAGGACAATTTTCTTTCCTCAGAAATTTTCAGAAAATCACATTTTATGGAAATGCAGCATTGTGCGAAATTATCTTGTTTTTCCTAAATAACACGTTGTAACTCGAAAAGCTTTCGTGTTGCGTGTTTGTCTAAGTGTGTAGCCTAAAGAGAAGGCACAGGAGAGTTTTCTCTCGAAAGAATATGTAAGAATACCACGTTATAAGGAAATACAGTTTTGCAGAGTAAAGACATATATGTACGTTTTTGAAATTCTTTACGAGAAGAAATAACGCATCGTACAAAATTAGCTTGTATCTCCTAAACTACACGTTGTGACTCGAAAAGAATTGGTGTGGCGTGTACGTATAAACGTGTAGCCTCAAAAGAGAACCTAAAGGACAATTTTCTTTCGTCAAAAATTTTCAGAAAATCACATTTTATGGAAATGCCGCATCGTGCGAAATTATCTTGTTTTTCCTAAACAACACATTGTAACTCGCAAGGCTTTCGTGTTGCATGTATGTCTAAGTGTGTATCCTCAAAAGAGAAGGGACAGGGGAGTTTTCTCTCGAAAGAATATGTAAGAATACCACGTTATAAGGAAATACAGTTTTGCAGAGTAAAAACTAATATGTACGTATTGGAAACACTTTATGAGAAGAAATAACGCATCGTAAAAAATTAGCTTGTATCTCCTAAACTACACGTTGTAACACGAAAAGAATTGATGTGGCGTGTACGTCTATACTTGTAGGCTCAAAAGAGAACACAGAGGAGAATTTTCGTTCGTCAAAATTTTTCAGAAAATCACGTTTTATGGAAACGCTGCATTGTGCAAAATTATCTTGTTTTTCCTAAACAACACGTTGTAACTCGAAAAGCTTTCGTGTTTCGTGTATGTCTAAGTGTGTAGCCTCAAAAGAGAAGGCACAGGAGAGTTTTCTCTCGAAAGAATATGTAAGAATACCACGTTATAAGGAAATACAGTTTTGCAGAGTAAAGACAAATACATATGTATTGGAAACACTTTACGAGAAGAAATAACGCATCGTACAAAATTAGCTTGTATCTCCTAAACTACACGTTGTAACTCGAAAAGAATTAGTGTGGCGTGTACGTCTAAACGTGTAGCCTCAAAAGAGAACCCAAAGGAGAATTTTCTTTCGTCAAATATTTCAGAAAATCAAGTTTTAAGGAAATCCCGCATCGTGCGAAATTATCTTGTTTTTTCCTAAACTACACGTTGTAACTCGAAAAGCTTTCGTGTTGCGTGTATGTCTAAGTATGTAGCCTCAAAAGAGAAGGCACAGGAAAGTTTTCTCTCGAAAGAATATGTAAGAATACCATGTTATAAGGAAATACAGTTTTGTAGAGTAAAAACATATACGTATGTATTGGAAACACTTTAGGAAAAGAAATAACATCGTACAAAATTAGCTTGTATCTCCTGAACTACACGTTGTAACTCGAAAAGAATTGGTGTGGCATGTACAACTAAATGTGTAACCTCAAAAGAGAACTCAAAGGAGAATTTTCTTTCGTCAAATATTTCAGAAAATCACGTTTTATGGAAACGCCGCATCGTGTGAAATTATCTTGTTTTTCCTAAACAACATGTTGTAACTCGAAAAGCTTTCATGTTGCGTGTATGTCTAAGTGTGTAGCCTCAAAAGAGAAGGCACAGGAGAGTTTTCTCTCGAAAGAATATGTAAGAATACCATGTTATAAGGAAATACAGTTTTGTAGAGTAAAGACATATACGTATGTATTAGAAACACTTTAGGAGAAGAAATAACGCATTGTACAAAATTAGCTTGTATCTCCTAAACTACATGTTGTAACTCAAAAAGAATTGGTGCGGCGTGTAGGTCTAAACGTGTAGCCTCAAAAGAGAACCCAAAGGACAATTTTCTTTCGTCAAAAATTTTGAGAAACTCACGTTTTATTTAAATGCCTCGTCGTGCGAAATTATCTTGTTTTTCCTAAACAACACATTGTAACCCGAAAAGCTTTCGTGTTGCGTGTATGTCTAAGTGTGTAGCCTCAAAAGAGAAGGCACAGGAGAGTTTTCTCTCTAAAGAATATGTAAGAATACCACGTTATAAGGAAATACAGTTTTGCAGATTAAAGACATATATATATACGTATTGGAAACACTTTATGAGAAGAAATAAAGCATTGTAAAAAATTAGCTTGTATCTCCAAAACTACACGTAACTCGAAAAGAATTGGTGTTCCGTGTACGTATAACTGTGTAGCCTGAAAAGAGATCCCAAAGGAGAATTTTCTTTCGTCAAAATTTTTCAGAAAATCACGTTTTAAGAAAATCCCGCATCGTGCGAAATTATCTGGTTTTTCCTAAACAACACGTTGTAACTCGAAAAGCTTTAGTGTTGCGTGTATGTCTAAGTGTGTAGCCTCAAAAGAGAAGGCACAGGAGAGTTTTCTCTCGAAACAATATGTAAGAATAGCACGTTATAAGGAAATACAGTTTTGCAGAGTAAAGACTTATACGTAAGTATTGGAAACACATTACGAGAAGAAATAACGCATCGTACAAAATTAGCTTGTATCTCCAAAGCTACACATTGTAACTCGAAAAGAATTGTTGTGGCGTGTACGTCTAAACTTGTAGCCTCAAAAGAGAACCCAAAGGAGAATTTTCTTTCGTCAAAAATTTCAGAAAATCACGTTTTATGGAAAGGCCGCATCGTGCCAAATTATCTTGTTTTTCCTAAACAACACGGTGTAACTCGAAAAGCTTTGGGGTTGCGTGTATGTCTAAATGTGTAGCCTTAAAAGAGAAGCCACAGGAGAGTTTTCTCTCGAAAGAATATGTAAGAATACTACGTTATAAGGAAATAGAGTTTTGCAGAGTAAAGACAAATACTTACGTATTGGAAACACTTTATATGAAGAAATAACGCATCGTAAAAAATTAGCTTGTATCTCCTAAACTACACGTTGTAACTCGAAAAGAATTGATGTGGCGGGTATGTCTGAACGTGTAGCCTCAAAAGAGATCCCAAAGGAGGATTTTCGTTGGTCAAAATTTTTCAGAAAATCACGTTTTTTGGAAACACCGCATTGTGCGAAATTATCTTGTTTTTCCTAAACAACATGTTTTAACTCGAAAAGCTTTCATGTTGCGTGTATGTCTAATGGTGTAGCCTCAAAAGAGAAGGCACAGAAGAGTTTTCTCTCGAAAGAATATGTAAGAATACCACGTTATAAGGAAATACAGTTTTGCAGAGTAAAGACAAATACTTACGTATTGGAAACACTTTAGGAGAAGAAATAACACATCGTACAAAATTAGTTTGTATCTCCTAAACTACACGTTATAATTCGAAAAGAATTGTTGTGGCGTGTACGTCTAAACGTGTAGCCTCAAAACAGAACCCAAAGGACAATTTTCTTTAGTCAAAAATATTTAGAAAATCACGTTTTATGGAAATGCAGCATTGTGCGAAATTATCTTGTTTTCCTAAACAACACGTTGTAACTCGAAAAGCTTTCGTGTTGCGTGTATGTCTAAGTGTGTAGCCTCAAAAGAGAAGGCACAGAAGAGTTTTCTCTCGAAAGAATATGTAAGAATACCACGTTATAAGGAAATACAGTTTTGCAGAGTAAAGACAAATACTTACGTATTGGAAACACTTTAAGAGAAGAAATAACGCATCGTACAAAATTAGCTTGTATCTCCTAAACTACACTTTGTAACTCGAAAAGAATTGATGTGGCGTGTACGTCTAAACGTGTAGCCTCAAAAGAGATCCCAAAGGAGAATTTTCGTTCGTCAAAATTTTTCAGAAAATCACGTTTTTTGGAAACACCGCATTGTGCGAAATTATCTTGCTTTTCCTAAACAACACATTGTAACTTGAAAAGCTTTCGTGTTGCGTGTATGTCTAAGTGTGTAGCCTCAAAAGAGAAGGCACAGGAGAGTTTTCTCTTGAAAGAATATGTAAGAATACCACGTTATAAGGAAATACAGTTTTGCAGAGTAAAGACAAATACTTACGTATTGGAAACACTTTATGTGAAGAAATAACGCATCGTACAAAATTAGCTTGTATCTCCTAAACTACACGTTGTAACTCGAAAAGAATTGATGTGGCGGGTATGTCTGAACGTGTAGCCTCAAAAGAGATCCCAAAGGAGGATTTTCGTTGGTCAAAATTTTTCAGAAAATCACGTTTTTTGGAAACACCGCATTGTGCGAAATTATCTTGTTTTTCCTAAACAACATGTTTTAACTCGAAAAGCTTTCATGTTGCGTGTATGTCTAATGGTGTAGCCTCAAAAGAGAAGGCACAGAAGAGTTTTCTCTCGAAAGAATATGTAAGAATACCACGTTATAAGGAAATACAGTTTTGCAGAGTAAAGACAAATACTTACGTATTGGAAACACTTTAGGAGAAGAAATAACACATCGTACAAAATTAGTTTGTATCTCCTAAACTACACGTTATAATTCGAAAAGAATTGGTGTGGCGTGTACGTCTAAACGTGTAGCCTCAAAACAGAACCCAAAGGACAATTTTCTTTAGTCAAAAATATTTAGAAAATCACGTTTTATGGAAATGCAGCATTGTGCGAAATTATCTTGTTTTCCTAAACAACACGTTGTAACTCGAAAAGCTTTCGTGTTGCGTGTATGTCTAAGTGTGTAGCCTCAAAAGAGAAGGCACAGAAGAGTTTTCTCTCGAAAGAATATGTAAGAATACCACGTTATAAGGAAATACAGTTTTGCAGAGTAAAGACAAATACTTACGTATTGGAAACACTTTAGGAGAAGAAATAACGCATCGTACAAAATTAGCTTGTATCTCCTAAACTACACTTTGTAACTCGAAAAGAATTGATGTGGCGTGTATGTCTAAACGTGTAGCCTCAAAAGAGATCCCAAAGGAGAATTTTCGTTCGTCAAAATTTTTCAGAAAATCACGTTTTTTGGAAACACCGCATTGTGCGAAATTATCTTGCTTTTCCTAAACAACACATTGTAACTTGAAAAGCTTTCGTGTTGCGTGTATGTCTAAGTGTGTAGCCTCAAAAGAGAAGGCACAGGAGAGTTTTCTCTCGAAAGAATATGTAAGAATACCACGTTATAAGGAAATACAGTTTTGCAGAGTAAAGACAAATACTCACGTATTGGAAACACTTTAGGAGAAGAAATTACGCATCATACAAAATTAGCTTGTATCTCCTAAACTACACGTTGTGACTCGAAAAGAATTGGTGTGGCGTGTACGTCTAAACGTGTAGCCTCAAAAGAGAACCCAAAGGACAATTTTCTTTCGTCAAAAATTTTCAGAAAATCACGTTTTATGGAAATGCCGCATCGTGCGATATTATCTTGTTTTTCCTAAACAACACGTTGTAACTCGAAAAGCTTTCGTGTTGCGTGTATGTCCAAATGTGTAGCCTTAAAAGACAAGGCACAGGAGAGTTTTCTCTCGAAAGAATATGTAAGAATACCACATTATAAGGAAATAGAGTTTTGCAGAGTAAAGACAAATACTTATGTATTAGAAACACTTTAGGAGAAGAAATTACGCATCATACAAAATTAGCTTGTATCTCCTAAACTACACGTTGTGACTCGAAAAGAATTGGTGTGGCGTGTACGTCTAAACGTGTAGCCTCAAAAGAGAACCCAAAGGACAATTTTCTTTCGTCATAAATTTTCAGAAAATCACGTTTTATGGAAATGCCGCATCGTGCGATATTATCTTGTTTTTCCTAAACAACACGTTGTAACTCGAATAGCTTTCGTGTTGCGTGTATATCTAAATGTGTAGCCTTAAAAGAGAAGGCACAGGAGAGTTTTCTCTCGAAAGAATATGTAAGAATACCACATTATAAGGAAATAGAGTTTTGCAGAGTAAAGACAAATACTTACGTATTGGAAACACTTTAGGAGAAGAAATAAAGCATCGTACTAAATTAGCTTGTATCTCCTAAACTACACGTTGTAACTCGAAAAGAATTGATGTGGCGTGTACCTCTAAACGTGTAGCATCCAAAGAGAACCCAAAGGAGAATTTTCTTTCATCAAAATTTTCAGAAAATCACGTTTTATGGAAACGCTGCATCGTGCAAAATTATCGTGTTTTTCCTAAACAACACGCTGTAACTCGAAAAGCTTTCGTGTTGCTTGTATGTCTAAGTGTGTAGCCTCAAAAGAGAAGGCACAGGACAGTATTCTCTCAAAGGAATATGTAAGAATACCACGTTATAAGGAAATACAGTTTTGCAGAGTAAAGACATATTGGAAGGTTTTGGAAACACTTTATGAGAAGAAATAACGCATTGTTCAAAATTAGCTTGCATCTCCAAAACTACACGTTGTAACTCGAAAAGAATTGGTGTGGCGTGTACGTCTAAACGTGTAGCCTCAAAAGAGAACCCACAGGAGAATTTTCTTTCGTCAAAATTTTTCATAAAATCACGTTTTTTGGAAATGCCGCCTTGTGTGAAATTACCTTGTTTTTCCTAAACAACACGTTGTAACTCGAAAAGCTTTCGTGTTGCGTGTATGTCTAAGTGTGTAGCCTCAAAAGCGAAGGCACAGGAGAGTTTTCTCTCGAAAGAATATGTAAGAATACCACGTTATAAGGAAATACAGTTTTGCAGAGTAAAGACATATTGGAAGGTTTTGGAAACACTTTACGAGAAGAAATAACACATCATACAAAATTAGCTTGTATCTCCAAAACTACACTTTGTAACTCAAAAAGAATTGGTGTGGCGTGTAGATCTAAACGTGTAGCCTCAAAATAGAACACAAAGGAGAATTTTCTTTCGTCAAATTTTTTCAGAAAATCACGTTTTAAGGAAATCCCGCATCCTACGAAATTATCTTGTTTTTCCTAAACAACACGTTGTAACTCGAAAAGCGTTCGTGTTGCGTTTATGTCTAAGTGTGTAGCCTCAAAAGAGAAGGCACAGGAGAGTTTTCTCTCAAAGAATATGTAAGAATACCACTTTATAAGGAAATACAGTTTTGCAGAGTAAAGACATATACGTACGTTTTGGAAACACTTTACGAGAACAAATAACGCATTGTACAAATTTAGCTTGTATCTCCTAAACTACACGTTGTGACTCGAAAAGAATTGGTGTGGCGTGTACAACTAAACTTGTAGCCTCAAAAGAGAACCTAAAGGAGAATTTTCTTTCGTCAAAAATTTTCAGAAAATCAAGTTTTATGGAAATGCGGCATCGTGCGAAATTATCTTGTTTTTCCTAAACAACACGTTGTAACTCAAATGCTTTCGTGTTGCGTGTATGTCTAAGTGTGTAGCCTCAAAGGAGAAGGCACAGGGGAGTTTTCTCTCGAAAGAATATGTAATAATACCACGTTATAAGGAAATACAGTTTTGCAGAGTAAAGACAAATACTTATGTATTGGAAACACTTTAGGAGAAGAAATTACGCATCGTAAAAAATTAGCTTGTATCTCCTAAACTACATGTTGTAACTCGAAAAGAATTGATGTGGCGTGTACGTCTATACGTGTAGCCTGAAAAGAGAACCAAAAGGAGAATTTTCGTTCTTCAAAATTTTTCAGAAAATCACGTTTTTTGGAAACACCACATTGTGCGAAATTATCTTGTTTTTCCTAAACAACACGTTGTAACTCGAAAAGCTTTCGTGTTGCGTGTATGTCTAAGTGTGTAGCCTCAAAAGAGAAGGCACAGGAGAGTTTTCTCTCGAAAGAATATGCAAGAATACCCCGTTATAAGGAAATACAATTTTGCAGATTAAAGACAAATAGGTATGTATTGGAAACACTTTAGGAGAAGAAGTAACACATCGTACAAAATTAGCTTGTATCTCCTAAACTACACGTTGTAACTCGAAAACAATTGATTTGGCATGTGTGTCTAAACGTGTAGCCTCAAAAGAGAACCCAAAGGACAATTTTCTTTCGTCAAAATTTTTCAGAAAATCTCGTTTTATGGAAACGCAGCATCGTGCGAAATTAACTTGTTTTTCCTAAACAACACGCTGTAACTCGAAAAGCTTAGGTGCTGCGTGTATGTCTACGTGTGTAGCCTCAAAAGAGAAGGCACAGGAGAGTTTTTTGAAAGAATATGTAAGAATACCACGTTATAAGGAAATAGAGTTTTGCAGAGTAAAGACACATATGTACGTATTGGAAACACTTTCGGAGAAGAAATAACGCATCATAAAAAATTAGCTTGTATCTCCAAAAAAACACGTTTTAACTCGAAAAGAATTGGTGTGGCATGTACCTCTAAACGTGTAGCCTCAAAAGGGAACACAAAGGAGAATTTTATTCCGTCAAAATTTTTCAGAAAATCACGTTTTAAGGAAATCCCGCATGGTGCGAAATTATCTTGTTTTCCTAAACAACACGTTGTAACTCGAAAAGCTTTCGTGTTGAGTGTATGTCTAAGTGTGTAGCCTCAAAAGAGAAGGCACAGAACAGTTTTCTCTCAAAGGAATATGTAAGAATACCACGTTATAAGGAAATACAGTTTTGCAGAGTAAAGACATATTGGAAGGTTTTGGAAACACTTTATGAGAAGAAATAACGCATTGTTCAAAATTAGCTTGCATCTCCAAAACTACACGTTGTAACTCGAAAAGAATTGGTGTGGCGTGTACGTCTAAACGTGTAGCCTCAAAAGAGAACCCTAACGAGAATTTTCTTTCATCACAATTTTTCAGAAAATCACGTTTTAAGGAAATCACGCATCGTGCGAAATTATCTTGTTTTTCCTAAACAACACGTTGTAACTCGAAAAGCTTTCGTGTTGTGTGTATGTCTAAGTGTGTAGCCTCAAAAGAGACGGCACAGGAGAGTTTTCTCTCGAAAGAATATGTAAGAATACCACGTTATAAGGAAATACAGTTTTGCAGAGTAAAGACATATACGTACGTATTGGAAACACTTTAGGAGAAGAAATTACGCATTGTAAAAAATTAGCTTGTATCTCCAAAACTTCCCGTAGTAACTCGATAGGAATTGGTGTGACGTGTACGTCTAAACGTGTAGCCTCAAAAGACATCCCAAAGGAGAATTTTCTATCGTCAAAATTTTTCATAAAAGCACGTTTTAAGGAAATCCCGCATCATGCAAAATTATCTTGTTGTTCCTAAACAACACGTAGTAACACGAAAAGCTTTCGTGTTGCGTGTATGTCTAAGTGTGTAGCCTCAAAAGAGAAGGCACAGGAGAGTTTTCTCTCTAAAGAATATGTAAGAATACCACGTTATAAGGAAACACAGTTTTGCAGAGTAAAGACAAATACGTATGTTTTGGAAACACTTTACGAGAAGAAATAACGCATCGTACAAAATTAGCTTGCATCTCCTAAACTACACCTTGTGACTCAAAAAGAATTGGTGTGGCATGTACGTCTAAATGTGTAGCCTCAAAAGGGAACCCAAAGGACAATTTTCTTTCGTCAAAAATTTTCAAACATCACGTTTTATGGAAATGCCTCAACTTGCGAAATTATCTTGTTTTTCCTAAACAACACATTGTAACCCGAAAAGTTTTGGTGTTGCGTGTATGTCTAAGTGTGCAGCCTCAAAAGAGAAGGCACAGGAGAGTTTTCTCTCGAAAGAATATGTAAGAATACCACGATATAAGGAAATACAGTTTTGCAGAGTAAAGACATATATGTACGTATTGGAAACACTTTATGAGAAGAAATAAAGCATTGTACAAAATTAGCTTGTATCTCCAAAACTACACGTTGTATCTTGAAAAGAATTGTTGTGGCGTGTACGTCTAAACGTGTAGCCTTAAAAGAAAACCCAAAGGAGAATTTCCCTTCATCAAATTTTTTCAGAAAATCACGTTATAAGGAAATCCCGCATCGTGCGAAATTGTCTTGTTTTTCCTAAACAACACGTTGGAACTCGAAAAGCTTTCGTTTTGCGTACATGTCTAAGTGTGTAGCCTCAAAAGAGAAGGCACAGGAGAGTTTTCTCTCGAAAGAATATGTAAGAATACCACGCTATAAGGAAATACAGTTTTGCAGAATAAAGCAATTATGTACGTATTGGAAACACTTTACGAGAAGAAATAACACATCATACAAAATTAGCTTGTATCTCCAAAACTACACTTTGTAACTCAAAAAGAATTGGTGTGGCGTGTAGATCTAAACGTGTAGCCTCAAAATAGAACACAAAGGAGAATTTTCTTTCGTCAAAATTTTTCAGAAAATCACGTTTTAAGGAAATCCCGCATAGTGCAAAATTATCTTGTTTTCCTAAAAAACACGTTGTAACTCGAAAAGCTTTCGTGTTGCGTGTATGTCTAAGTGTGTAGCCTCAAAAGAGAAGGCACAGGACAGTTTTCTCTCAAAGGAATATGTAAGAATACCACGTTATAAGGAAATACAGTTTTGCAGATTAAAGACATATTGGAAGGTTTTGGAAACACTTTATGAGAAGAAATAACGCATTGTTCAAAATTAGCTTGCATCTCCAAAACTACACGTTGTAACTCGAAAAGAATTGGTGTGGCGTGTATGTCTAAACCTGTAGCCTCAAAAGAGAACACAAAGGAGAATTTTCTTTCATCACAATTTTTCAGAAAATCACGTTTTAAGGAAATCACGAATCGTGCGAAATCATCTTGTTTTTCCTAAACAACACGTTGTAACTCGAAAAGCTTTCATTTTGTGTGTATGGCTAAGTGTGTAGCCTCAAAAGAGATGGCACAGGAGAGTTTTCTCTCGAAAGAATATGTAAGAATACCACGTTATAATGAAATACAGTTTTGCAGAGTAAAGACATATACGTACGTATTGGAAACACTTTAGGAGAAGAAATTACGCATTGTAAAAAATTAGCTTGTATCTCCAAAACTACACGTTGTAACTCGATAGGAATTGGTGTGGCGTGTACGTCTAAACGTGTAGCCTCAAAAGAGATCCCGATGGAGAATTTTCTATCGTCAAAATTTTTCAGAAAAGCACGTTTTAAGGAAATCCCGCATCATGAGAAATTATCTTGTTTTTCCTAAACAACACGTTGTAACTCGAAAAGCTTTCGTGTTGCGTGTATGTCTAAGTGTGTAGCCTCAAAAGAGAAGGCATAGGAGAGTTTTCTCTCAAAAGAATATGTAAGAATACCACGTTATAAGGAAACAGAGTTTTGCAGAGTAAAGACAAATAGGTATGTTTTGGAAACACTTTACAAGAAGAAATAACGCATCGTACAAAATTAGCTTGCATCTCCTAAACTACACCTTGTGACTCAAAAAGAATTGGTGTGGCATGTACGTCTAAACGTGTAGCCTCAAAAGAGAACCCAAAGGACAATTTTCTTCCGTCAAAAATTTTCAAACATCACGTTTTATGGAAATGCCTCATCTTGCGAAATTATCTTGTTTTTCCTAAACAACACGTTGTAACCCGAAAAGCTTTCGTGTTGCGTGTATGTCTAAGTGTGTAGCCTCAAAAGAGAAGGCACAGGAGAGTTTTCTCTCGAAAGAATATGTAAGAATACCACGATATAAGGAAATACAGTTTTGCAGAGTAAAGACATATATGTACGTATTGGAAACACTTTATGAGAAGAAATAAAGCATTGTACAAAATTAGCTTGTATCACCAAAACTACACGTTGTATCTCGAAAAGAATTGTTGTGGCGTGTAAGTCTAAACGTGTAGCCTCAAAAGAAAACTCAAAGGAGAATTTTCCTTCGTCAAAATTTTTCAGAAAATCACGTTTTATGGAAATGCGGCATCGTGCGAAATTATCTTGTTTTTCCTAAACAACACGTTGTAACTCAAAAAGCTTTCGTGTTGCCTGTATGTCTAAGTGTGTAGCCTCAAAAGAGAAGGCACAGGATAGTTTTCTCTCAAAAGAATATGTAAGAATACCACGTTATAAGGAAATACAGTTTTGCAGAGTAAAGTCACATACATACGTTTTGGAAACACTTTACAAGAAGAAATAACGCATCATTCAATATTAGCTTGTATCTCCGAAACTACACGTTGTAACTCGAAAAGAATTTATGTGGCGTGTACGTCTAAAATGTAGCCTCAAAAGAGAACCCAAAGGAAAATTTTCTTTCGTCAAAATTTTTCATAAAATCACGTTTTTTGGAAACGCCGCATTGTGCGAAATTACCTTGTTTTTCCTAAACAACACGTTGTAACTCGAAAAGCTTTCGTGTTGCGTGTATGTC
Organism: Apodemus sylvaticus; assembly: GCF_947179515.1. NCBI lineage: Eukaryota > Metazoa > Chordata > Mammalia > Rodentia > Muridae > Apodemus > Apodemus sylvaticus. Next base: position 64,426,134 of record NC_067491.1, on the reverse strand, counting down.
TAAGTGTGTAGCCTCAAAAGAGAAGGCACAGGAGAGTTTTCTCTCGAAAGAATATGTAAGAATACCACGTTATAAGGAAATACAGTTTTGCAGAGTCAAGACACATACATACGTTTTGGAAACACTTTACAAGAAGAAATAACGCATCATTCAAAATTAGCTTGTATCTCCTAAACTACACGTTGTAACTCGAAAAGAATTGATGTGGCATATACCTCTAAACGTGTAGCCTCAAAAGAGAACCCAAAGGAGAATTTTCTTTCGTCAAAATTTTTCATAAAATCACGTTTTTTGGAAACGCCGCATTGTGCGAAATTACCTTGTTTTTCCTAAACAACACGTTGTAACTCGAAAAGCTTTCGTGTTGCGTGTATGTCTAAGTGTGTAGCCTCAAAAGAGAAGGCACAGGAGAGTTTTCTCACAAAAGAATATGTAAGAATACCACGTTATAAGGAAACACAGTTTTGCAGAGTAAAGACAAATAGGTATGTTTTGGAAAAACTTTACGAGAAGAAATAATGCATCGTACAAAATTAGCTTGCATGTCCTAAACTACACCTTGTGAATCAAAAAGAATTGGTGTGGCATGTACGTCTAAAAGTGTAGCCTCAAAAGAGAAACCAAAGGAGAATTTTCTTTCGTCAAAATTTTTCATAAAATCACGTTTTTTGGAAATGCCGCCTTGTGCGAAATTACCTTGTTTTTCCTAAACAACACGTTGTAACTCGAAAAGCTTTCGTGTTGCGTGTATGTCTAAGTGTGTAGCCTCAAAAGAGAAGGCACAGGAGAGTTTTCTCTCGAAAGAATATGTAAGAATACCACGTTATAAGGAAATACAGTTTTGCAGAGTAAAGACATATTGGAAGGTTTTGGAAACACTTTACGAGAAGAAATAACACATCATACAAAATTAGCTTGTGTCTCCAAAACTACACTTTGTAACTCTAAAAGAATTTGTGTGGCGTGTAGATCTAAACGTGTAGCCTCAAAATAGAACACAAAGGAGAATTTTCTTTCGTCAAATTTTTTCAGAAAATCACGTTTTAAGGAAATTCCGCATCCTGCGAAATTATCTTGTTTTTCCTAAACAACACGTTGTAACTCGAAAAGCGTTCGTGTTGTGTTTATGTCTAAGTGTGTAGCCTCAAAAGAGAAGGCACAGGAGAGTTTTCTCTCGAAAGAATATGTAAGAATACCACTTTATAAGGAAATACAGTTTTGCAGAGTAAAGACATATACGTACGTTTTGGAAACACTTTACGAGAACAAATAACGCATTGTACAAATTTAGCTTGTATCTCCTAAACTACACGTTGTGACTCGAAAAGAATTGGTGTGGTGTGTACAACTAAACTTGTAGCCTCAAAAGAGAACCTAAAGGACAATTTTCTTTCGTCAAAAATTTTCAGAAAATCAAGTTTTATAAAAATGCGGCATCGTGCGAAATTATCTTGTTTTTCCTAAACAACACGTTGTAACTCGAAAAGCTTTCGTGTTGCGTGTATGTCTAAGTGTGTAGCCTCAAAGGAGAAGGCACAGGGGAGTTTTCTCTCGAAAGAATATGTAAGAATACCACGTTATAAGGAAATACAGTTTTGCAGAGTAAAGACAAATACTTATGTATTGGAAACACTTTAGGAGAAGAAATTACGCATCGTAAAAAATTAGCTTGTATCTCCTAAACTACATGTTGTAACTCGAAAAGAATTGATGTGGCGTGTACGTCTATATGTGTAGCCTGAAAAGAGAACCAAAAGGAGAATTTTCGTTCCTCAAAATTTTTCAGAAAATCACGTTTTTTGGAAACACCACATTGTGCGAAATTATCTTGTTTTTCCTAAACAACACGTTGTAACTCGAAAAGCTTTCGTGTTGCGTGTATGTCTAAGTGTGTAGCCTCAAAAGAGAAGGCACAGGAGAGTTTTCTCTCGAAAGAATATGCAAGAATACCCCGTTATAAGGAAATACAGTTTTGCAGATTAAAGACAAATACGTATGTATTGGAAACACTTTAGGAGAAGAAGTAACACATCGTACAAAATTAGCTTGTATCTCCTAAACTACACGTTGTAACTCGAAAACAATTGATTTGGCATGTGTGTCTAAACGTGTAGCCTCAAAAGAGAACCCAAAGGAGAATTTTCTTTCGTCAAAATTTTTCAGAAAATCTCGTTTTATGGAAACGCAGCATCGTGCAAAATTATCTTGTTTTTCCTAAACAACACGCTGTAACTCGAAAAGCTTAGGTGTTGCGTGTATGTCTAAGTGTGTAGCCTCAAAAGAGAAGGCACAGGAGAGTTTTCTCTCGAAAGAATATGTAAGAATACCACGTTATAAGGAAATAGAGTTTTGCAGAGTAAAGACACATACGTACGTATTGGAAACACTTTCGAAGAAGAAATAACGCATCATAAAAAATTAGCTTGTATCTCCAAAAAAACACGTTGTAACTCGAAAAGAATTGGTGTGGCATGTACCTCTAAACGTGTAGCCTCAAAAGGGAACACAAAGGAGAATTTTCTTCCGTCAAAATTTTTCGGAAATCACGTTTTAAGGAAATCCCGCATGGTGCGAAATTATCTTGTTTTCCTAAACAACACGTTGTAACTCGAAAAGCTTTCGTGTTGAGTGTATGTCTAAGTGTGTAGCCTCAAAAGAGAAGGCACAGAACAGTTTTCTCTCAAAGGAATATGTAAGAATACCACGTTATAAGGAAATACAGTTTTGCAGAGTAAAGACATATTGGAAGGTTTTGGAAACACTTTATGAGAAGAAATAACGCATTGTTCAAAATTAGCTTGCATCTCCAAAACTACACGTTGTAACTCGAAAAGAATTGGTGTGGCGTGTACGTCTAAACGTGTAGCCTCAAAGGAGAACCCTAACGAGAATTTTCTTTCATCACAATTTTTCAGAAAATCACGTTTTAAGGAAATCACGCATCGTGCGAAATTATCTTGTTTTTCCTAAACAACACGTTGTAACTCGAAAAGCTTTCGTGTTGTGTGTATGTCTAAGTGTGTAGCCTCAAAAGAGACGGCACAGGAGAGTTTTCTCTCGAAAGAATATGTAAGACTACCACGTTATAAGGAAATACAGTTTTGCAGAGTAAAGACATATACGTACGTATTGGAAACACTTTAGGAGAAGAAATTACACATTGTAAAAAATTAGCTTGTATCTCCAAAACTTCCCGTAGTAACTCGATAGGAATTGGTGTGGCGTGTACGTCTAAACGTGTAGCCTCAAAAGAGATCCCAAAGGAGAATTTTCTATCGTCAAATTTTTTTATAAAAGCACGTTTTAAGGAAATCCCGCATCATGCAAAATTATCTTGTTTTTCCTAAACAACACGTTGAAACTCGAAAATCTTTCGTGTTGCGTGTATGTCTAAGTGTGTAGCCTCAAAAGAGAAGGCACAGGAGAGTTTTCTCTCAAAAGAATATGTAAGAATACCACGTTATAAGGAAACACAGTTTTGCAGAGTAAAGACAAATATGTATGTTTTGGAAACACTTTACGAGAAGAAATAACGCATCGTACAAAATTAGCTTGCATCTCCTAAACTACACCTTGTGACTCAAAAAGAATTGGTGTGGCATGTACGTCTAAACATGTAGCCTCAAAAGTTAACCCAAAGGACATTTTTCTTTCGTCAAAAATTTTCAAACATCACGTTTTATGGAAATGCCTCAACTTGCGAAATTATCTTGTTTTTCCTAAACAACACATAGTAACCCGAAAAGCTTTGGTGTTGCGTGTATGTCTAAGTGTGCAGCCTCAAAAGAGAAGGCACAGGAGAGTTTTCTCTCGAAAGAATATGTAAGAATACCACGATATAAGGAAATACAGTTTTGCAGAGTAAAGACATATATGTACGTATTGGAAACACTTTATGAGAAGAAATAAAGCATTGTACAAAATTAGCTTGTATCTCCAAAACTACACGTTGTATCTTGAAAAGAATTGTTGTGGCGTGTACGTCTAAACGTGTAGCCTCAAAAGAAAACCCAAAGGAAAATTTCCCTTCATCAAAATTTTTCAGAAAATCATGTTATAAGGAAATCCTGCATCGTGCGAAATTGTCTTGTTTTTCCTAAACAACACGTTGGAACTCGAAAAGCTTTCGTTTTGCGTACATGTCTAAGTGTGTAGCCCCAAAAGAGAAGGCACAGGAGAGTTTTCTCTCGAAAGAATATGTAAGAATACCACGTTATAAGGAAATACAGTTTTGCAGAATAAAGATATATACGTAAGTATTGGAAACACTTTACGAGAAGAAATAATGCATCGTACAAAATTAGTTTGTATCTCCAAAACTACACTTTGTAACTCGAAAAGAATTGGTGTGGCATGTACGTCTAAACATGTAGCCTCAAAAGAGAACCCAAAGGAGAATTTTCTTTCGTCAAAAATTTTCAGAAAATCACGTTTTAAGGAAATCCCGCATTGTGCGAAATTATCTTGTTTTTCCTAAACAACACGTTGTAACTCGAAAAGCTTTCGTGTTGCGTATATGTCTAAGTGTGTAGCCTCAAAAGAGAAGGTACAGGATAGTTTTCCCTCGAAAGAATATGTAAGAATACCACGTTATAAGGAAATACACTTTTGCAGAGTCAAGACACATACATACGTTTTGGAAACACTTTACAAGAAGAAATAACGCATCGTTCAAAATTAGCTTGTATCTCCTAAACTACACGTTGTAACTCGAAAAGAATTGATGTGGCGTGTATGTCTAAACGTGTAGCCTCAAAAGAGAACCCAAAGGAGAATTTTCTTTCGTCAAAATTTTTCATAAAATCACGTTTTTTTGGAAACGCCGCATTGTGCGAAATTACCTTGTTTTTCCTAAACAACACGTTGTAACTCCAAAAGCTTTCGTGTTGAGTGTATGTCTAAGTGTGTAGCCTCAAAAGAGAAGGCACAGGAGAGTTTTCTCTCAAAAGAATATGTAAGAATACCACGTTATAAGGAAACAGAGTTTTGCAGAGTAAAGACAAATAGGTATGTTTTGGAAACACTTTACGAGAAGAAATAACGCATCGTACAAAATTATCTTGCATCTCCTAAACTACACCCTGTGACTCAAAAAGAATTGGTGTGGCATGTACGTCTAAACGTGTAGCCTCAAAAGAGAACCCAAAGGACAATTTTCTTCCGTCAAAAATTTTCAAACATCACGTTTTATGGAAATGCCTCATCTTGCGAAATTATCTTGTATTTCCTAAACAACACGTTGTAACCAGAAAAGCTTTCGTGTTGCGTGTATGTCTGAGTGTGTAGCCTCAAAAGAGAAGGCACAGGAGAGTTTTCTCTCGAAAGAATATGTAAGAATACCACGATATAAGGAAATACAGTTTTGCAGAGTAAAGACATATATGTACGTATTGGAAACACTTTATGAGAAGAAATAAAGCATTGTACAAAATTAGCTTGTATCTCCAAAACTACACGTTGTATCTCGAAAAGAATTGTTGTGGCGTGTAAGTCTAAACGTGTAGCCTCAAAAGAAAACTCAAAGGAGAATTTTCCTTCGTCAAAATTTTTCAGAAAATCACGTTTTATGGAAATGCGGCATCGTGCGAAATTATCTTGTTTTTCCTAAACAACACGTTGTAACTCAAAAAGCTTTCGTGTTGCCTGTATGTCTAAGTGTGTAGCCTCAAAAGAGAAGGCACAGGATAGTTTTCTCTCAAAAGAATATGTAAGAATACCACGTTATAAGGAAATACAGTTTTGCAGAGTAAAGTCACATACATACGTTTTGGAAACACTTTACAAGAAGAAATAACGCATCATTCAATATTAGCTTGTATCTCCGAAACTACACGTTGTAACTCGAAAAGAATTTATGTGGCGTGTACGTCTAAACGTGTAGCCTCAAAAGAGAACCCAAAGGAAAATTTTCTTTCGTCAAAATTTTTCATAAAATCACGTTTTTTGGAAACGCCGCATTGTGCGAAATTACCTTGTTTTTCCTAAACAACACGTTGTAACTCGAAAAGCTTTCGTGTTGCGTGTATGTCTAAGTGTGTAGCCTCAAAAGAGAAGGCACAGGAGAGTTTTCTCTCGAAAGAATATGTAAGAATACCTCGTTATAAGGAAATACAGTTTTGCAGAGTAAAGCAAATACGTACGTATTGGAAACACTTTACGAGAAGAAATAACACATCATACAAAATTAGCTTGTATCTCCAAAACTACACTTTGTAACTCAAAAAGAATTGGTGTGCCGTGTAGATCTAAACGTGTAGCCTCAAAATAGAACACAAAGTAGAATTTTCTTTTGTCAAAATTTTTCAGAAAATCACGTTTTAAGGAAATCCCGCATCGTGCGAAATTATCTTGTTTTCCTAAACAACACGTTGTAACTCGAAAAGCTTTCGTGTTGCGTGTATGTCTAAGTGTGTAGCCTCAAAAGTGAAGGCACAGGACAGTTTTCTCTCAAAGGAATATGTAAGAATACCACGTTATAAGGAAATATAGTTTTGCAGAGTAAAGACATATTGGAAGGTTTTGGAAACACTTTATGAGAAGAAATAACGCATTGTTCAAAATTAGCTTGCATCTCCAAAACTACACGTTGTAACTCGAAAAGAATTGGTGTGGCGTGTACGTCTAAACCTGTAGCCTCAAAAGAGAACCCACAGGAGAATTTTCTTGCATCACAATTTTTCAGAAAATCACGTTTTAAGGAAATCACGAATCGTGCGAAATTATCTTGTTTTTCCTAAACAACACGTTGTAACTCGAAAAGCTTTCGTGTTGTGTGTATGTCTAAGTGTGTAGCCTCAAAAGAGATGGCACAGGAGAGTTTTCTCTCGAAAGAATATATAAGAATACCACGTTATAATGAAATACAGTTTTGCAGAGTAAAGACATATACGTACATATTGGAAACACTTTAGGAGAAGAAATTACGCATTGTAAAAAATTAGCTTGTATCTCCAAAACTACACGTTGTAACTCGATAGGAATTCGTGAGGCGTGTACGTCTAAACGTGTAGCCTCAAAAGAGATCCCGATGGAGAATTTTCTATCGTCAAAATTTTTCAGAAAAGCACATTTTAAGGAAATCCCTCATCATGAGAAATTGTCTTGTTTTTCCTAAACAACACGTTGTAACTCGAAAAGCTTTCGTGTTGCGTGTATGTCTAAGTGTGTAGCCTCAAAAGAGAAGGCACAGGATAGTTTTCTCTCAAAAGAATATGTAAGAATACCACATTATAAGGAAACAGAGTTTTGCAGAGTAAAGACAAATAGGTATGTTTTGGAAACACTTTACGAGAAGAAATAACGCATCGTACAAAATTAGCTTGCATCTCCTAAACTACACCTTGTGACTCAAAAAGAATTGGTGTGGCATGTACGTCTAAACGTGTAGCCTCAAAAGAGAACCCAAAGGACAATTTTCTTCCGTCAAAAATTTTCAAACATCACGTTTTATGGAAATGCCTCATCTTGCGAAATTATCTTGTTTTCCTAAACAACGCGTTGTAACCAGAAAAGCTTTCGTGTTGCGTGTATGTCTAAGTGTGTAGCCTCAAAAGAGAAGGCACAGGAGAGTTTTCTCTCGAAAGAATATGTAAGAATACCACGATATAAGGAAATACAGTTTTGCAGAGTAAAGACATATATGTACGTATTGGAAACACTTTATGAGAAGAAATAAAGCATTGTACAAAATTAGCTTGTATCTCCAAAACTACACGTTGTATCTCGAAAAGAATTGTTGTGGCGTGTAAGTCTAAACGTGTAGCCTCAAAAGAAAACTCAAAGGAGAATTTTCCTTCGTCAAAATTTTTCAGAAAATCACGTTTTATGGAAATGCGGCATCGTGCGAAATTATCTTGTTATTCCTAAACAACACGTTGTAACTCGAAAAGCTTTCGTGTTGCCTGTATGTCTAAGTGTGTAGCCTCAAAAGAGAAGGCACAGGATAGTTTTCTCTCAAAAGAATATGTAAGAATACCACGTTATAAGGAAATACAGTTTTGCAGAGTAAAGTCACATACATACGTTTTGGAAACACTTTACGAGAAGAAATAACGCATCATTCAATATTAGCTTGTATCTCCGAAACTACACGTTGTAACTTGAAAAGAATTTATGTGGCGTGTACGTCTAAACGTGTAGCCTCAAAAGAGAACCCAAAGGAAAATTTTCTTTCGTCAAAATTTTTCATAAAATCACGTTTTTTGGAAACGCCGCATTGTGCGAAATTACCTTGTTTTTCCTAAACAACACGTTGTAACTCGAAAAGCTTTCGTGTTGCGTGTATGTCTAAGTGTGTAGCCTCAAAAGAGAAGGCACAGGAGAGTTTTCTCTCGAAAGAATATGTAAGAATACCACGTTATAAGGAAATACAGTTTTGCAGAGTAAAGCAAATACGTACGTATTGGAAACACTTTACGAGAAGAAATAACACATCATACAAAATTAGCTTGTATCTCCAAAACTACACTTTGTAACTCAAAAAGAATTGGTGTGCCGTGTAGATCTAAACGTGTAGCCTCAAAATAGAACACAAAGTAGAATTTTCTTTTGTCAAAATTTTTCAGAAAATCACGTTTTAAGGAAATCCCGCATTGTGCGAAATTATCTTGTTTTTCCTAAACAACACATTGTAACTCGAAAAGCTTTCGTGTTTCGTTTATTTCTAAGTGTGTAGCCTCAAAAGAGAAGGCACAGGAGAGTTTTCTCTCGAAACAATATGTAAGAATACTACTTTATATGGAAATACACTTTTGCAGAGTAAAGACATATACGTACGTTTTGGAAACACTTTACGAGAACAAATAACGCATTGTACAAATTTAGCTTGTATCTCCTAAACTACACGTTGTGACTAGAAAAGAATTGGTGTGGCGTGTACGTCTAAACGTGTAGCCTCAAATGAGAACGTAAAGGACAATTTTCTTTCGTCAAAAATTTTCAGAAAATCACGTTTTATGGAAATGCGACATCATGCGAAATTATCTTGTTTTTCCTAAACAACACGTTGTAACTCGAAAAGCTTCCGTGTTGCGTGTATGTCTAAGTGTGTAGTCTCAAAAGAGAAGGCACTGGAGAGTTTTCTCTCGAAAGAATATGTAAGAATACCACGTTATAAGGAAATACAGTTTTGCAGAGTCAAGACAAATACGTACGTATTGGAAACACTTTACGAGAACAAATAACGCATTGTACAAATTTAGCTTGTATCTCCTAAACTACACGTTGTGACTCGGAAAGAATTGGAGTGGCGTGTACGTCTAAACGTGTAGCCTCAAAAGAGAACCTAAAGGACAATTTTCTTTCGTCAAAAATTTTCAGAAAATCACGGTTTATGGAAATGCGGCATCGTGCGAAATTATTTGTTTTTCCTAAACAACACGTTGTAACTTGAAAAGCTTTCGTGTTGCGTGTATGTCTAAGTGTGTAGCCTCAAAGGAAAAGGCACAGGGGAGTTTTTTTCTCGAAAGAATATGTAATAATACCACGTTATAAGGAAATATAGTTTTGCAGAGTAAAGACAAATACTTACGTATTGGAAACACGTTAGGAGAAGAAATTACGCATCATAAAAATTAGCTTGTATCTCCTAAACTACACGTTGTAACTCGAAAAGAATTGATGTGGCGTGTACGTCTATACATGTAGCCTCAAAAGAGAACCAAAAGGAGAATTTTCGTTCGTCAAAATTTTTCAGAAAATCACGTTTTTTGGAAACACCGCATTGTGCGAAATTATCTAGTTTTTCCTAAACAACACGTTGTAACTCGAAAAGCTTCCGTGTTGCGTGTATGTCTAAGTGTGTAGCCTCAAAAGAGAAGGCACAGGAGAGTTTTCTCTCAAAGAATATGTAAGAATACCACGTTATAAGGAAATACAGTGTTGCAGAGTCAAGACAAATACATACGTATTGGAAACACTTTAGGAGAAGAAATAAAGCATCGTAATAAATTAGCTTGTATCTCCTAAACTACACGTTGTAACTCGAAAAGAATTGATGTGGCGTGTACCTCTAAACGTGTAGCATCCAAAGAGAACCCAAAGGAGAATTTTCTTTCGTCAAAATTTTTCAGAAAATCACGTTTTATGGAAACGCTGCATCGTGCGAAATTATCTTGTTTTTCCTAAACAACACGCTGTAACTCGAAAAGCTTAGGTGTTGCGTGTATGTCTAAGTGTGTAGCCTCAAAAGAGAAGGCACAAGAGAGTTTTTTTTTTTGAAAGAATATGTAAGAATACCACGTTATAAGGAAATACAGTTTTGCAGAGTAAAGACACATACGTACGTATTGGAAACACTTTAGGAGAAGAAATAACGCCTCATAAAAAAAATTAGCTTGTATCTCCAAAAAAACACGTTGTAACTCGAAAAGAATTGGTGTGGCGTGTACCTCTAAACGTGTAGCGTCAAAAGGGAACACAAAGGAGAATTTTCTTCCGTCAAAATTTTTCAGAAAATCACGTTTTAAGGAAATCCCGCATCGTGCGAAATTATCTTGTTTTCCTAAACAACACGTTGTAACTCGAAAAGCTTTCGTGTTGCATGTATGTCTAAGTGTGTAGCCTCAAAAGAGAAGGCACAGGACAGTTTTCTCTCAAAGGAATATGTAAGAATACCACGTTATAAGGAAATACAGTTTTGCAGATTAAAGACATATTGGAAGGTTTTGGAAACACTTTATGAGAAGAAATAACGCATTGTTCAAAATTAGCTTGCATCTCCAAAACTACACGTTGTAACTCGAAAAGAATTGGTGTGGCATGTACGTCTAAACGTATAGCCTCAAAAGAGAACCCAAAGGAGAATTTTCTTTCATCACAATTTTTCAGTAAATCACGTTTTAAGGAAATCACGCATCGTGCGAAATTATCTTGTTTTTCCTTAACAACACGTTGTAACTCGAAAAGCTTTCGTGTTGTGTGTATGTCTAAGTGTGTAGCCTCAAAAGAGATGGCACAGGAGAGTTTTCTCTCGAAAGAATATGTAAGAATACCACGTTATAAGGAAATACAGTTTTGCAGAGTAAAGACATATATGTACGTATTGGAAACACTTTAGGAGAAGAAATTACGCATTGTAAAAAATTAGCTTGTATCTCCAAAACTACACCTTGTAACTCGATAGGAATTGGTGTGGCGTGTACGTCTAAACGTGTAGCCTCAAAAGAGATCCCGAAGGAGAATTTTCTATCGTCAAAATTTTTCAGAAAAGCACGTTTTAAGAAAATCCCGCATCATGAGAAATTATCTTGTTTTTCCTAAACAACACGTTGTAACTCGAAAAGCTTTCGTGTTGCGTGTATGTCTAAGTGTGTAGCCTCAAAAGAGAAGGCACAGGAGAGTTTTCTCTCAAAAGAATATGTAAGAATACCACATTATAAGGAAACACAGTTTTGCAGAGTAAAGACAAATAGGTATGTTTTGGAAACACTTTATGAGAAGAAATAACGCATCGTACAAAATTAGTTTGCATCTCCTAAACTACACCTTGTGACTCAAAAAGAATTGGTGTGGCATGTACGTCTAAACGTGTAGCCTCAAAAGAGAACCCAAAGAACAGTTTTCTTTCGTCAAAAATTTTCAAACATCACGTTTCATGGAAATGCCTCATCTTGCGAAATTATCTTGTTTTTCCTAAACAAAACGTTGTAACCAGAAAAGCTTTCGTATTGCGTGTATGACTAAGTGTGTAGCCTCAAAAGAGAAGGCACAGGAGAGTTTTCTATCGAAAGAATATGTAAGAATACCACGATATAAGGAAATACAGTTTTGCAGAGTAAAACATATATGTACGTATTGGAAACACTTTATGAGAATAAATAAAGCATTGTACAAAATTAGCTTGTATCTCCAAAACTACACGTTGTATGTCGAAAAGAATTGTTGTGGTGTGTACGTCTAAATGTGTAGCCTCAGAAGAAAACCCAAAGGAGAATTTTCCTTCGTCAAAATTTTTCAGAAAATCACGTTTTAAGGAAATCCCGCATCGTGCGAAATTATCTTGTTTTTCCTAAACAACACGTTGTAACTCGAAAAGCTTTCGTTTTGCGTACATGTCTAAGTGTGTAGCCTCAAAAGAGAAGGCACAGGAGTGTTTTCTCTTGAAAGAATATGTAAGAATACCACGTTATAAGGAAATACAGTTTTGCAGAATAAAGATATATACTTAAGTATTGGAAACACTTTACGAGAAGAAATAATGCATCGTACAAAATTAGCTTGTATCTCCAAAACTATACTTTGTAACTCGAAAAGAATTGGTGTGGCATGTACTTCTAAACGTGTAGCCTCAAAAGAGAACCCAAAGGAGAATTTTCTTTCGTCAAAAATTATCAGAAAATCACGTTTTAAGGAAATCCCGCATTGTGCGAAATTATCTTGTTTTTCCTAAACAACACGTTGTAACTCGAAAAGCTTTCGTGTTGCGTATATGTCTAAGTGTGTAGCCTCAAAAGAGAAGGCACAGGAGAGTTTTCTCTCAAAAGAATATGTAAGAATACCACGTTATAAGGAAATACAGTTTTGCAGAGTCAAGACACATACGTTTTGGAAACCCTTTACAAGAAGAAATAACTCAGCGTTGAAAATTAGCTTGTATCTCCAAAACTACACGTTGTAACTCGAAAAGAATTGATGTGGCGTGTACGTCTAAACGTGTAGCCTCAAAAGAGAACCCAAAGGAGAATTTTCTTTCGTCAAAATTTTTCATAAAATCACGTTTTTTGGAAACGCCGCATTGTGCGAAATTACCTTGTTTTTCCTAAACAACACGTTGTAAGTCGAAAAGCTTTCGTGTTGCGTGTATGTCTAAGTGTGTAGCCTCAAAAGAGAAGGCACAGGAGAGTTTTCTCTCGAAAGAATATGTAAGAATACCACGTTATAAGGAAATACAGTTTTGCAGAGTAAAGCAAATATGTACGTATTGGAAACACTTTACGAGAAGAAATAACACATCATAAAAAATTAGCTTGTATCTCCAAAACTACACTTTGTAACTCGAAAGAATTGGTGTGGCGTGTAGATCTAAACGTGTAGCCTCAAAATAGAACACAAAGGAGAATTTTCTTTCGTCAAAATTTTTCAGAAAATCACGTTTTAAGGAAATTCCGCATCCTGCGAAATTATCTTGTTTTTCCTAAACAACACATTGTAACTCGAAAAGCGTTCGTGTTGCGTTTATGTCTAAGTGTGTAGCCTCAAAAGAGAAGGCACAGGAGAGTTTTCTCTCGAAAGAATATGTAAGAATACCACTTTATAAGGAAATACAGTTTTGCAGAGTAAAGACATATACGTACATTTTGGAAACACTTTATGAGAACAAATAATGCATTGTACAAATTTAGCTTGTATCTCCTAAACTACACGTTGTGACTCAAAAAGAATTGGTGTGGCGTGTACGACTAAACGTGTAGCCTCAAAAGAGAACCTAAAGGACAATTTTCTTTCATCAAAAATTTTCAGAAAATCAAGTTTTATGGAAATGCGGCATCGTGCGAAATTATCTTGTTTTTCCTAAACAACACGTTGTAACTCAAAAAGCTTTCGTGTTGCGTGTATGTCTAAGTGTGTAGCCTCAAAGGAGAAGGCACAGGGGAATTTTCTCTCGAAAGAATATGTAATAATACCACGTTATAAGGAAATACAGTTTTGCAGACTAAAGACAAATACTTATGTACTGGAAACACTTTAGAAGAAGAAATTACGCATCGTAAAAAATTAGCTTGTATCTCCTAAACTACACGTTGTAACTCGAAAAGAATTGATGTGGCGTGTACATCTATACGTGTAGCATCAAAAGAGAACCAAAAGGAGAATTTTCGTTAGTCAAAATTTTTCAGAAAATCACGTTTTTTGGAAACACTGCATTGTGCGAAATTATCTTGTTTTTCCTAAACAACACGTTGTAACTCGAAAAGCTTTCGTGTTGGGTGTATGTCTAAGTGTGTAGCCTCAAAAGAGAAAGCACAGGAGAGTTTTCTCACGAAAGAATATGTAAGAATACCCCGTTATAAGGAAATACAATTTTGCAGAGTAAAGACAAATACATATGTATTGGAAACACTTTAGGAGAAGAAATAACACATCGTACAAAATTAGCTTGTATCTCCTAAACTACACGTTGTAACTCGAAAAGAATTGATGTGGCGTGTACGTCTATACATGTAGCCTCAAAAGAGAACCAAAAGGAGAATTTTCATTCGTCAAAATTTTTCAGAAAATCATGTTTTTTGGAAACACTGCATTGTGCGAAATTATCTTGTTTTTCCTAAACAACACGTTGTAACTCGAAAAGCTTCCGTGTTGCGTGTATGTCTAAGTATGTAGCCTCAAAAGAGAAGGCACAGGAGAGTTTTCTCTCGAAAGAATATGTAAGAATACCACGTTATAAGGAAATACAGTGTTGCAGAGTCAAGACAAATACATACGTAATGGAAACACTTTAGGAGAAGAAATGAAGCATCGTACTAAATTAGCTTGTATCTCCTAAACTACACGTTGTAACTTGAAAAGAATTGATGTGGCGTGTACCTCTAAACGTGTAGCATCCAAAGAGAACCCAAAGGAGAATTTTCTTTCGTCAAAATTTTTCAGAAAATCACGTTTTATGGAAACGCTGCATCGTGCGAAATTATCTTGTTTTTCCTAAATAACATGCTGTAACTCGAAAGGCTTAGGTGTTGCGTGTATGTCTAAGTGTGTAGCCTCAAAAGAGAAGGCACAGGAGAGTTTTTTTGAAAGAATATGTAAGAATACCACGTTATAAGGAAATACAGTTTTGCAGAGTAAAGACACATACGTACGTATTGGAAACACTTTAGGGGAAGAAATAACGCATCATAAAAAATTAACTTGTATCTCCAAAAAAACACGTTGTAACTCGAAAATAATTGGTGTGGCGTGTACCTCTAAACGTGTAGCCTCAAAAGGGAACACAAAGGAGAATTTTCTTTCGTCAAAATTTTTCAGAAAATCACGTTTTAAGGAAATCCCGCATCTTGCGAAATTATCTTGTTTTCCTAAACAACACGTTGTAACTCGAAAAGCTTTCGTGTTGCGTGTATGTCTAAGTGTGTAGCCTCAAAAGAGAAGGCACAGGACAGTTTTCTCTCAAAGGAATATGTAAGAATACAACGTTATAAGGAAATACAGTTTTGCAGAGTAAAGACAAATTGGAAGGTTTTGGAAACACTTTATGAGAAGAAATAACGCATTGTTCAAAATTAGCTTGCATCTCCAAAACTACACGTTGTAACTCGAAAAGAATTGGTGTGGCGTGTACGTCTAAACGTGTAGCCTCAAAAGAGAACCTAAAGGATAATTTTCTTTCATCAAAAATTTTCAGAAAATCACGTTTTATGGAAATGCGGAATCGTGCGAAATTATCTTGTTTTTCCTAAACAACACGTTGTAACTCGAAAAGCTTTCGTGTTGCGTGTATGTCTAAGTGTGTAGCCTCAAAGGAGAAGGCACAGGGGAGTTTTCTCTCGAAAGAATATGTAATAATACCACGTTATAAGGAAATAGAGTTTTGCAGAGTAAAGACAAATACTTAAGTATTGGAAACACTTTAGGAGAAGAAATTACGCATCGTAAAAAATTAGCTTGTATCTCCTAAACTACACGTTGTAACTCGAAAAGAATTGATGTGGCGTGTACGTCTATACATGTAGCCTCAAAAGAGAACCAAAAGGAGAATTTTCATTCGTCAAAATTTTTCAGAAAATCACGTTTTTTGGAAACACCGCATTGTGCGAAATTATCTTGTTTTTCCTAAACAACACGTTGTAACTCGAAAAGCTTCCGTGTTGCGTGTATGTCTAAGTATGTAGCCTCAAAAGAGAAGGCACAGGAGAGTTTTCTCTCGAAAGAATATGTAAGAATACCACGTTATAAGGAAATACAGTGTTGCAGAGTCAAGACAAATACATACGTATTGGAAACACTTTAGGAGAAGAAATGAAGCATCGTACTAAATTAGCTTGTATCTCCTAAACTACACGTTGTAACTTGAAAAGAATTGATGTGGCGTGTACCTCTAAACGTGTAGCATCCAAAGAGAACCCAAAGGAGAATTTTCTTTCGTCAAAATTTTTCAGAAAATCACGTTTTATGGAAACGCTGCATCGTGCGAAATTATCTTGTTTTTCCTAAATAACATGCTGTAACTCGAAAAGCTTAGGTGTTGCGTGTATGTCTAAGTGTGTAGCCTCAAAAGAGAAGGCACAGGAGAGTTTTTTTGAAAGAATATGTAAGAATACCACGTTATAAGGAAATACAGTTTTGCAGAGTAAAGACACATACGTACGTATTGGAAACACTTTAGGGGAAGAAATAACGCATCATAAAAAATTAACTTGTATCTCCAAAAAACACGTTGTAACTCGAAAATAATTGGTGTGGCGTGTACCTCTAAACGTGTAGCCTCAAAAGGGAACACAAAGGAGAATTTTCTTCCGTCAAAATTTTTCAGAAAATCACGTTTTAAGGAAATCCCGCATCGTGCGAAATTATCTTGTTTTCCTAAACAACACGTTGTAACTCGAAAAGCTTTCGTGTTGCGTGTATGTCTAAGTGTGTAGCCTCAAAAGAGAAGGCACAGGACAGTTTTCTCTCAAAGGAATATGTAAGAATACAACGTTATAAGGAAATACAGTTTTGCAGAGTAAAGACAAATTGGAAGGTTTTGGAAACACTTTATGAGAAGAAATAACGCATTGTTCAAAATTAGCTTGCATCTCCAAAACTACACGTTGTAACTCGAAAAGAATTGGTGTGGCGTGTACGTCTAAACGTGTAGCCTCAAAAGAGAACCTAAAGGACAATTTTCTTTCATCAAAAATTTTCAGAAAATCACGTTTTATGGAAATGCGGAATCGTGCGAAATTATCTTGTTTTTCCTAAACAACACGTTGTAACTCGAAAAGTTTCGTGTTGTGTGTATGTCTAAGTGTGTAGCCTCAAAAGAGATGGCACAGGAGAGTTTTCTCTCGAAAGAATATGTAAGAATACCACGTTATAAGGAAATACAGTTTTGCAGAGTAAAGACATATACGTACTTATTGGAAACACTTCAGGAGAAGAAATTACGCATTATAAAAAATTAGCTTGTATCTCCAAAACTACACGTTGTAACTCGATAGGAATTGGTGTGGCGTGTACGTCTAAACGTGTAGCCTCAAAAGAGATCCCGAAGGAGAATTTTCTATCGTCAAATTTTTTCAGAAAAGCACGTTTTAAAGAAATCCCGCAGCATGAGAAATTATCTTGTTTTTCCTAAACAACACGTTGTAACTCGAAAAGCTTTCGTGTTGCGTGTATGTCTAAGTGAGTAGCCTCAAAAGAGAAGGCACAGGAGAGTTTTCTCTCAAAAGAATATGTAAGAATACCACGTTATAAGGAAACAGAGTTTTGCAGAGTAAAGACAAATAGGTATGTTTTGGAAACACTTTATGAGAAGAAATAACGCATCGTACAAAATTAGCTTGCATCTCCTAAACTACACCTTGTGACTCAAAAAGAATTGGTGTGGCATGTACGTCTAAACGTGTAGCCTCAAAAGAGAACCCAAAGGACAATATTCTTCCGTCAAAAATTTTCAGAACATCACGTTTTATGGAAATGCCTCATCTTGCGAAATTATCTTGTTTTTCCTAAACAACACGTTGTAACCCGAAAAGCTTTCGTGTTGCGTGTATGTCTAAGTGTGTAGCCTCAAAAGAGAAGGCACAGGAGAGTTTTTTTGAAAGAATATGTAAGAATACCACGTTATAAGGAAATACAGTTTTGCAGAGTAAAGACACATATGTACGTATTGGAAACACTTTAGGGGAAGAAATAACGCATCATAAAAAATTAACTTGTATCTCCAAAAAAACACGTTGTAACTCGAAAATAATTGGTGTGGCGTGTACCTCTAAACGTGTAGCCTCAAAAGGGAACATAAAGGAGAATTTTCTTCCGTCAAAATTTTTCAGAAAATCACGTTTTAAGGAAATCCCGCATCGTGCGAAATTATCTTGTTTTCCTAAACAACACGTTGTAACTCGAAAAGCTTTCGTGTTGCGTATATGTCTAAGTGTGTAGCCTCAAAAGAGAAGGCACAGGACAGTTTTCTCTCAAAGGAATATGTAAGAATACAACGTTATAAGGAAATACAGTTTTGCAGAGTAAAGACAAATTGGAAGGTTTTGGAAACACTTTATGAGAAGAAATAACGCATTGTTCAAAATTAGCTTGCATCTCCAAAACTACACGTTGTAACTCGAAAAGAATTGGTGTGGCGTGTACGTCTAAACGTGTAGCCTCAAAAGAGAACCTAAAGGACAATTTTCTTTCATCAAAAATTTTCAGAAAATCACGTTTTATGGAAATGCGGAATCGTGCGAAATTATCTTGTTTTTCCTAAACAACACGTTGTAACTCGAAAAGTTTCGTGTTGTGTGTATGTCTAAGTGTGTAGCCTCAAAAGAGATGGCACAGGAGAGTTTTCTCTCGAAAGAATATGTAAGAATACCACGTTATAAGGAAATACAGTTTTGCAGAGTAAAGACATATACGTACTTATTGGAAACACTTCAGGAGAAGAAATTACGCATTATAAAAAATTAGCTTGTATCTCCAAAACTACACGTTGTAACTCGATAGGAATTGGTGTGGCGTGTACGTCTAAACGTGTAGCCTCAAAAGAGATCCCGAAGGAGAATTTTCTATCGTCAAATTTTTTCAGAAAAGCACGTTTTAAAGAAATCCCGCAGCATGAGAAATTATCTTGTTTTTCCTAAACAACACGTTGTAACTCGAAAAGCTTTCGTGTTGCGTGTATGTCTAAGTGAGTAGCCTCAAAAGAGAAGGCACAGGAGAGTTTTCTCTCAAAAGAATATGTAAGAATACCACGTTATAAGGAAACAGAGTTTTGCAGAGTAAAGACAAATAGGTATGTTTTGGAAACACTTTATGAGAAGAAATAACGCATCGTACAAAATTAGCTTGCATCTCCTAAACTACACCTTGTGACTCAAAAAGAATTGGTGTGGCATGTACGTCTAAACGTGTAGCCTCAAAAGAGAACCCAAAGGACAATATTCTTCCGTCAAAAATTTTCAGAACATCACGTTTTATGGAAATGCCTCATCTTGCGAAATTATCTTGTTTTTCCTAAACAACACGTTGTAACCCGAAAAGCTTTCGTGTTGCGTGTATGTCTAAGTGTGTAGCCTCAAAAGAGAAGGCACAGGAGAGTTTTTTTGAAAGAATATGTAAGAATACCACGTTATAAGGAAATACAGTTTTGCAGAGTAAAGACACATATGTACGTATTGGAAACACTTTAGGGGAAGAAATAACGCATCATAAAAAATTAACTTGTATCTCCAAAAAAACACGTTGTAACTCGAAAATAATTGGTGTGGCGTGTACCTCTAAACGTGTAGCCTCAAAAGGGAACATAAAGGAGAATTTTCTTCCGTCAAAATTTTTCAGAAAATCACGTTTTAAGGAAATCCCGCATCGTGCGAAATTATCTTGTTTTCCTAAACAACACGTTGTAACTCGAAAAGCTTTCGTGTTGCGTATATGTCTAAGTGTGTAGCCTCAAAAGAGAAGGCACAGGACAGTTTTCTCTCAAAGGAATATGTAAGAATACAACGTTATAAGGAAATACAGTTTTGCAGAGTAAAGACAAATTGGAAGGTTTTGGAAACACTTTATGAGAAGAAATAACGCATTGTTCAAAATTAGCTTGCATCTCCAAAACTACACGTTGTAACTCGAAAAGAATTGGTGTGGCGTGTACGTCTAAACGTGTAGCCTCAAAAGAGAACCTAAAGGACAATTTTCTTTCATTAAAAATTTTCAGAAAATCACGTTTTATGGAAATGCGGAATCGTGCGAAATTATCTTGTTTTTCCTAAACAACACGTTGTAACTCGAAAAGCTTTCGTGTTGCGTGTATGTCTAAGTGTGTAGCCTCAAAGGAGAAGGCACAGGGGAGTTTTCTCTCGAAAGAATATGTAATAATACCACGTTATAAGGAAATAGAGTTTTGCAGAGTAAAGACAAATACTTAAGTATTGGAAACACTTTAGGAGAAGAAATTACGCATCGTAAAAAATTAGCTTGTATCTCCTAAACTGCACGTTGTAACTCGAAAAGAATTGATGTGGCGTGTACGTCTATACATGTAGCCTCAAAAGAGAACCAAAAGGAGAATTTTCATTCGTCAAAATTTTTCAGAAAATCACGTTTTTTGGAAACACCGCATTGTGCGAAATTATCTTGTTTTTCCTAAACAACACGTTGTAACTCGAAAAGCTTCCGTGTTGCGTGTATGTCTAAGTATGTAGCCTCAAAAGAGAAGGCACAGGAGAGTTTTCTCTCGAAAGAATATGTAAGAATACCACGTTATAAGAAATACAGTGTTGCAGAGTCAAGACAAATACATACGTATTGGAAACACTTTAGGAGAAGAAATGAAGCATCGTACTAAATTAGCTTGTATCTCCTAAACTACACGTTGTAACTTGAAAAGAATTGATGTGGCGTGTACCTCTAAACGTGTAGCATCCAAAGAGAACCCAAAGGAGAATTTTCTTTCGTCAAAATTTTTCAGAAAATCACGTTTTATGGAAACGCTGCATCGTGCGAAATTATCTTGTTTTTCCTAAATAACATGCTGTAACTCGAAAAGCTTAGGTGTTGCGTGTATGTCTAAGTGTGTAGCCTCAAAAGAGAAGGCACAGGAGAGTTTTTTTGAAAGAATATGTAAGAATACCACGTTATAAGGAAATACAGTTTTGCAGAGTAAAGACACATACGTACGTATTGGAAACACTTTAGGGGAAGAAATAACGCATCATAAAAAATTAACTTGTATCTCCAAAAAAACACGTTGTAACTCGAAAATAATTGGTGTGGCGTGTACCTCTAAACGTGTAGCCTCAAAAGGGAACACAAAGGAGAATTTTCTTCCGTCAAAATTTTTCAGAAAATCACGTTTTAAGGAAATCCCGCATCGTGCGAAATTATCTTGTTTTCCTAAACAACACGTTGTAACTCGAAAAGCTTTCGTGTTGCGTGTATGTCTAAGTGTGTAGCCTCAAAAGAGAAGGCACAGGACAGTTTTCTCTCAAAGGAATATGTAAGAATACAACGTTATAAGGAAATACAGTTTTGCAGAGTAAAGACAAATTGGAAGGTTTTGGAAACACTTTATGAGAAGAAATAACGCATTGTTCAAAATTAGCTTGCATCTCCAAAACTACACGTTGTAACTCGAAAAGAATTGGTGTGGCGTGTACGTCTAAACGTGTAGCCTCAAAAGAGAACCTAAAGGACAATTTTCTTTCATCAAAAATTTTCAGAAAATCACGTTTTATGGAAATGCGGAATCGTGCGAAATTATCTTGTTTTTCCTAAACAACACGTTGTAACTCGAAAAGTTTCGTGTTGTGTGTATGTCTAAGTGTGTAGCCTCAAAAGAGATGGCACAGGAGAGTTTTCTCTCGAAAGAATATGTAAGAATACCACGTTATAAGGAAATACAGTTTTGCAGAGTAAAGACATATACGTACTTATTGGAAACACTTCAGGAGAAGAAATTACGCATTATAAAAAATTAGCTTGTATCTCCAAAACTACACGTTGTAACTCGATAGGAATTGGTGTGGCGTGTACGTCTAAACGTGTAGCCTCAAAAGAGATCCCGAAGGAGAATTTTCTATCGTCAAATTTTTTCAGAAAAGCACGTTTTAAAGAAATCCCGCAGCATGAGAAATTATCTTGTTTTTCCTAAACAACACGTTGTAACTCGAAAAGCTTTCGTGTTGCGTGTATGTCTAAGTGAGTAGCCTCAAAAGAGAAGGCACAGGAGAGTTTTCTCTCAAAAGAATATGTAAGAATACCACGTTATAAGGAAACAGAGTTTTGCAGAGTAAAGACAAATAGGTATGTTTTGGAAACACTTTATGAGAAGAAATAACGCATCGTACAAAATTAGCTTGCATCTCCTAAACTACACCTTGTGACTCAAAAAGAATTGGTGTGGCATGTACGTCTAAACGTGTAGCCTCAAAAGAGAACCCAAAGGACAATATTCTTCCGTCAAAAATTTTCAGAACATCACGTTTTATGGAAATGCCTCATCTTGCGAAATTATCTTGTTTTTCCTAAACAACACGTTGTAACCCGAAAAGCTTTCGTGTTGCGTGTATGTCTAAGTGTGTAGCCTCAAAAGAGAAGGCACAGGAGAGTTTTTTTGAAAGAATATGTAAGAATACCACGTTATAAGGAAATACAGTTTTGCAGAGTAAAGACACATACGTACGTATTGGAAACACTTTAGGGGAAGAAATAACGCATCATAAAAAATTAACTTGTATCTCCAAAAAAACACGTTGTAACTCGAAAATAATTGGTGTGGCGTGTACCTCTAAACGTGTAGCCTCAAAAGGGAACATAAAGGAGAATTTTCTTCCGTCAAAATTTTTCAGAAAATCACGTTTTAAGGAAATCCCGCATCGTGCGAAATTATCTTGTTTTCCTAAACAACACGTTGTAACTCGAAAAGCTTTCGTGTTGCGTGTATGTCTAAGTGTGTAGCCTCAAAAGAGAAGGCACAGGACAGTTTTCTCTCAAAGGAATATGTAAGAATACAACGTTATAAGGAAATACAGTTTTGCAGAGTAAAGACAAATTGGAAGGTTTTGGAAACACCTTATGAGAAGAAATAACGCATTGTTCAAAATTAGCTTGCATCTCCAAAACTACACGTTGTAACTCGAAAAGAATTGGTGTGGCGTGTACGTCTAAACGTGTAGCCTCAAAAGAGAACCTAAAGGACAATTTTCTTTCATCAAAAATTTTCAGAAAATCACGTTTTATGGAAATGCGGAATCGTGCGAAATTATCTTGTTTTTCCTAAACAACACGTTGTAACTCGAAAAGCTTTCGTGTTGCGTGTATGTCTAAGTGTGTAGCCTCAAAGGAGAAGGCACAGGGGAGTTTTCTCTCGAAAGAATATGTAATAATACCACGTTATAAGGAAATAGAGTTTTGCAGAGTAAAGACAAATACTTAAGTATTGGAAACACTTTAGGAGAAGAAATTATGCATCGTAAAAAATTAGCTTGTATCTCCTAAACTGCACGTTGTAACTCGAAAAGAATTGATGGGGCGTGTACGTCTATACATGTAGCCTCAAAAGAGAACCAAAAGGAGAATTTTCATTCGTCAAAATTTTTCAGAAAATCACGTTTTTTGGAAACACCGCATTATGCGAAATTATCTTGTTTTTCCTAAACAACACGTTGTAACTCGAAAAGCTTCCGTGTTGCGTGTATGTCTAAGTATGTAGCCTCAAAAGAGAAGGCACAGGAGAGTTTTCTCTCGAAAGAATATGTAAGAATACCACGTTATAAGAAATACAGTGTTGCAGAGTCAAGACAAATACATACGTATTGGAAACACTTTAGGAGAAGAAATGAAGCATCGTACTAAATTAGCTTGTATCTCCTAAACTACACGTTGTAACTTGAAAAGAATTGATGTGGCGTGTACCTCTAAACGTGTAGCATCCAAAGAGAACCAAAAGGAGAATTTTCTTTCGTCAAAATTTTTCAGAAAATTACGTTTTATGGAAACGCTGCATCGTGCGAAATTATCTTGTTTTTCCTAAATAACATGCTGTAACTCGAAAAGCTTAGGTGTTGCGTGTATGTCTAAGTGTGTAGCCTCAAAAGAGAAGGCACAGGAGAGTTTTTTTGAAAGAATATGTAAGAATACCACGTTATAAGGAAATACAGTTTTGCAGAGTAAAGACACATAAGTACGTATTGGAAACACTTTAGGGGAAGAAATAACGCATCATAAAAAATTAACTTGTATCTCCAAAAAAACACGTTGTAACTCGAAAATAATTGGTGTGGCGTGTACCTCTAAACGTGTAGCCTCAAAAGGGAAAACAAAGGAGAATTTTCTTCCGTCAAAATTTTTCAGAAAATCACGTTTTAAGGAAATCCCGCATCGTGCGAAATTATCTTGTTTTCCTAAACAACACGTTGTAACTCGAAAAGCTTTCGTGTTGCGTGTATGTCTAAGTGTGTAGCCTCAAAAGAGAAGGCACAGGACAGTTTTCTCTCAAAGGAATATGTAAGAATACAAAGTTATAAGGAAATACAGTTTTGCAGAGTAAAGACAAATTGGAAGGTTTTGGAAACACTTTATGAGAAGAAATAACGCATTGTTCAAAATTAGCTTGCATCTCCAAAACTACACGTTGTAACTCGAAAAGAATTGGTGTGGCGTGTACGTCTAAACGTGTAGCCTCAAAAGAGAACCTAAAGGACAATTTTCTTTCATCAAAAATTTTCAGAAAATCACGTTTTATGGAAATGCGGAATCGTGCGAAATTATCTTGTTTTTCCTAAACAACACGTTGTAACTCGAAAAGCTTTCGTGTTGCGTGTATGTCTAAGTGTGTAGCCTCAAAGGAGAAGGCACAGGGGAGTTTTCTCTCGAAAGAATATGTAATAATACCACGTTATAAGGAAATAGAATTTTGCAGAGTAAAGACAAATACTTAAGTATTGGAAACACTTTAGGAGAAGAAATTACGCATCGTAAAAAATTAGCTTGTATCTCCTAAACTACACGTTGTAACTCCAAAAGAATTGATGTGGCGTGTACGTCTATACATGTAGCCTCAAAAGAGAACCAAAAGGAGAATTTTCATTCGTCAAAATTTTTCAGAAAATCACGTTTTTTGGAAACACCGCATTGTGCGATATTATCTTGTTTTTCCTAAACAACACGTTGTAACTCGAAAAGCTTCCGTGTTGCGTGTATGTCTAAGTATGTAGCCGCAAAAGAGAAGGCACAGGAGAGTTTTCTCTCGAAAGAATATGTAAGAATACCACGTTATAAGGAAATACAGTGTTGCAGAGTCAAGACAAATACATACGTATTGGAAACACTTTAGGAGAAGAAATGAAGCATCGTACTAAATTAGCTTGTATCTCCTAAACTACACGTTGTAACTTGAAAAGAATTGATGTGGCGTGTACCTCTAAACGTGTAGCATCCAAAGAGAACCCAAAGGAGAATTTTCTTTCGTCAAAATTTTTCAGAAAATCACGTTTTATGGAAACGCTGCATCGTGCGAAATTATCTTGTTTTTCCTAAATAACATGCTGTAACTCGAAAAGCTTAGGTGTTGCGTGTATGTCTAAGTGTGTAGCCTCAAAAGAGAAGGCACAGGAGAGTTTTTTTGAAAGAATATGTAAGAATACCACGTTATAAGGAAATACAGTTTTGCAGAGTAAAGACACATAAGTACGTATTGGAAACACTTTAGGGGAAGAAATAACGCATCATAAAAAATTAACTTGTATCTCCAAAAAAACACGTTGTAACTCGAAAATAATTGGTGTGGCGTGTACCTCTAAACGTGTAGCCTCAAAAGGGAACACAAAGGAGAATTTTCTTCCGTCAAAATTTTTCAGAAAATCACGTTTTAAGGAAATCCCGCATCGTGCGAAATTATCTTGTTTTCCTAAACAACACGTTGTAACTCGAAAAGCTTTCGTGTTGCGTGTATGTCTAAGTGTGTAGCCTCAAAAGGGAAGGCACAGGACAGTTTTCTCTCAAAGGAATATGTAAGAATACAACGTTATAAGGAAATACAGTTTTGCAGAGTAAAGACAAATTGGAAGGTTTTGGAAACACTTTATGAGAAGAAATAACGCATTGTTCAAAATTAGCTTGCATCTCCAAAACTACACGTTGTAACTCGAAAAGAATTGGTGTGGCGTGTACGTCTAAACGTGTAGCCTCAAAAGAGAACCCAAAGGAGAATTTTCTTTCATCACAATTTTTCAGAAAATCACGTTTTAAGGAAATCACGCATCGTGCGAAATTATCTTGTTTTTCCTAAACAACACGTTGTAACTCGAAAAGTTTCGTGTTGTGTGTATGTCTAAGTGTGTAGCCTCAAAAGAGATGGCACAGGAGAGTTTTCTCTCGAAAGAATATGTAAGAATACCACGTTATAAGGAAATACAGTTTTGCAGAGTAAAGACATATACGTACTTATTGGAAACACTTCAGGAGAAGAAATTACGCATTATAAAAAATTAGCTTGTATCTCCAAAACTACACGTTGTAACTCGATAGGAATTGGTGTGGCGTGTACGTCTAAACGTGTAGCCTCAAAAGAGATCCCGAAGGAGAATTTTCTATCGTCAAATTTTTTCAGAAAAGCACGTTTTAAAGAAATCCCGCATCATGAGAAATTATCTTGTTTTTCCTAAACAACACGTTGTAACTCGAAAAGCTTTCGTGTTACGTGTATGTCTAAGTGAGTAGCCTCAAAAGAGAAGGCACAGGAGAGTTTTCTCTCAAAAGAATATGTAAGAATACCACGTTATAAGGAAACAGAGTTTTGCAGAGTAAAGACAAATAGGTATGTTTTGGAAACACTTTATGAGAAGAAATAACGCATCGTACAAAATTAGCTTGCATCTCCTAAATTACACCTTGTGACTCAAAAAGAATTGGTGTGGCATGTACGTCTAAACGTGTAGCCTCAAAAGAGAACCCAAAGGACAATATTCTTCCGTCAAAAATTTTCAGAACATCACGTATTATGGAAATGCCTCATCTTGCGAAATTATCTTGTTTTTCCTAAACAACACGTTGTAACCCGAAAAGCTTTCGTGTTGCGTGTATGTCTAAGTGTGTAGCCTCAAAAGAGAAGGCACAGGAGAGTTTTTTTGAAAGAATATGTAAGAATACCACGTTATAAGGAAATACAGTTTTGCAGAGTAAAGACACATACGTACGTATTGGAAACACTTTAGGGGAAGAAATAACGCATCATAAAAAATTAACTTGTATCTCCAAAAAAACACGTTGTAACTCGAAAATAATTGGTGTGGCGTGTACCTCTAAACGTGTAGCCTCAAAAGGGAACACAAAGGAGAATTTTCTTCCGTCAAAATTTTTCAGAAAATCACGTTTTAAGGAAATCCCGCATCGTGCGAAATTATCTTGTTTTCCTAAACAACACGTTGTAACTGGAAAAGCTTTCGTGTTGCGTGTATGTCTAAGTGTGTAGCCTCAAAAGAGAAGGCACAGGACAGTTTTCTCTCAAAGGAATATGTAAGAATACAACGTTATAAGGAAATACAGTTTTGCAGAGTAAAGACAAATTGGAAGGTTTTGGAAACACTTTATGAGAAGAAATAACGCATTGTTCAAAATTAGCTTGCATCTCCAAAACTACACGTTGTAACTCGAAAAGAATTGGTGTGGCGTGTACGTCTAAACGTGTAGCCTCAAAAGAGAACCTAAAGGACAATTTTCTTCCGTCAAAAATTTTCAGAACATCACGTTTTATGGAAATGCCTCATCTTGCGAAATTATCTTGTTTTTCCTAAACAACACGTTGTAACCCGAAAAGCTTTCGTGTTGCTTGTATGTCTAAGTGTGTAGCCTCAAAAGAGAAGGCACAGGAGAGTTTTTTTGAAAGAATATGTAAGAATACCACGTTATAAGGAAATACAGTTTTGCAGAGTAAAGACACATACGTACGTATTGGAAACACTTTAGGGGAAGAAATAACGCATCATAAAAAATTAACTTGTATCTCCAAAAAAACACGTTGTAACTCGAAAATAATTGGTGTGGCGTGTACCTCTAAACGTGTAGCCTCAAAAGGGAACACAAAGGAGAATTTTCTTCCGTCAAAATTTTTCAGAAAATCACGTTTTAAGGAAATCCCGCATCGTGCGAAATTATCTTGTTTTCCTAAACAACACGTTGTAACTCGAAAAGCTTTCGTGTTGCGTGTATGTCTAAGTGTGTAGCCTCAAAAGAGAAGGCACAGGACAGTTTTCTCTCAAAGGAATATGTAAGAATACAACGTTATAAGGAAATACAGTTTTGCAGAGTAAAGACAAATTGGAAGGTTTTGGAAACACTTTATGAGAAGAAATAACGCATTGTTCAAAATTAGCTTGCATCTCCAAAACTACACGTTGTAACTCGAAAAGAATTGGTGTGGCGTGTACGTCTAAACGTGTAGCCTCAAAAGAGAACCTAAAGGACAATTTTCTTTCATCAAAAATTTTCAGAAAATCACGTTTTATGGACATGCGGAATCGTGCGAAATTATCTTGTTTTTCCTAAACAACACGTTGTAACTCGAAAAGCTTTCGTGTTGCGTGTATGTCTAAGTGTGTAGCCTCAAAGGAGAAGGCACAGGGGAGTTTTCTCTCGAAAGAATATGTAATAATACCACGTTATAAGGAAATAGAGTTTTGCAGAGTAAAGACAAATACTTAAGTATTGGAAACACTTTAGGAGAAGAAATTACGCATCGTAAAAAATTAGCTTGTATCTCCTAAATTACACGTTGTAACTCGAAAAGAATTGATGTGGCGTGTACGTCTATACATGTAGCCTCAAAAGAGAACCAAAAGGAGAATTTTCATTCGTCAAAATTTTTCAGAAAATCACGTTTTTTGGAAACACCGCATTGTGCGAAATTATCTTGTTTTTCCTAAACAACACGTTGTAACTCGAAAAGCTTCCGTGTTGCGTGTATGTCTAAGTATGTAGCCTCAAAAGAGAAGGCACAGGAGAGTTTTCTCTCGAAAGAATATGTAAGAATACCACGTTATAAGGAAATACAGTGTTGCAGAGTCAAGACAAATACATACGTATTGGAAACACTTTAGGAGAAGAAATGAAGCATCGTACTAAATTAGCTTGTATCTCCTAAACTACACGTTGTAACTTGAAAAGAATTGATGTGGCGTGTACCTCTAAACGTGTAGCATCCAAAGAGAACCCAAAGGAGAATTTTCTTTCGTCAAAATTTTTCAGAAAATCACGTTTTATGGAAACGCTGCATTGTGCGAAATTATCTTGTTTTTCCTAAATAACATGCTGTAACTCGAAAAGCTTAGGTGTTGCGTGTATTTCTAAGTGTGTAGCCTCAAAAGAGAAGGCACAGGAGAGTTTTTTTGAAAGAATATGTAAGAATACCACGTTATAAGGAAATACAGTTTTGCAGAGTAAAGACACATACGTACGTATTGGAAACACTTTAGGGGAAGAAATAACGCATCATAAAAAATTAACTTGTATCTCCAAAAAAACACGTTGTAACTCGAAAATAATTGGTGTGGCGTGTACCTCTAAACGTGTAGCCTCAAAAGGGAACACAAAGGAGAATTTTCTTCCGTCAAAATTTTTCAGAAAATCACGTTTTAAGGAAATCCCGCATCGTGCGAAATTATCTTGTTTTCCTAAACAACACGTTGTAACTCGAAAAGCTTTCGTGTTGCGTGTATGTCTAAGTGTGTAGCCTCAAAAGAGAAGGCACAGGACAGTTTTCTCTCAAAGGAATATGTAAGAATACAACGTTATAAGGAAATACAGTTTTGCAGAGTAAAGACAAATTGGAAGGTTTTGGAAACACTTTATGAGAAGAAATAACGCATTGTTCAAAATTAGCTTGCATCTCCAAAACTACACGTTGTAACTCGAAAAGAATTGGTGTGGCGTGTACGTCTAAACGTGTAGCCTCAAAAGAGAACCTAAAGGACAATTTTCTTTCATCAAAAATTTTCAGAAAATCACGTTGTATGGAAATGCGGAATCGTGCGAAATTATCTTGTTTTTCCTAAACAACACGTTGTAACTCGAAAATCTTTCGTGTTGCGTGTATGTCTAAGTGTGTAGCCTCAAAGGAGAAGGCACAGGGGAGTTTTCTCTCGAAAGAATATGTAATAATACCACGTTATAAGGAAATAGAGTTTTGCAGAGTAAAGACAAATACTTAAGTATTGGAAACACTTTAGGAGAAGAAATTACGCATCGTAAAAAATTAGCTTGTATCTCCTAAACTACACGTTGTAACTTGAAAAGAATTGATGTGGCGTGTACGTCTATACATGTAGCCTCAAAAGAGAACCAAAAGGAGAATTTTCATTCGTCAAAATTTTTCAGAAAATCACGTTTTTTGGAAACACCGCATTGTGCGAAATTATCTTGTTTTTCCTAAACAACACGTTGTAACTCGAAAAGCTTCCGTGTTGCGTGTATGTCTAAGTATGTAGCCTCAAAAGAGAAGGCACAGGAGAGTTTTCTCTCGAAAGAATATGTAAGAATACCACGTTATATGGAAATACAGTGTTGCAGAGTCAAGACAAATACATACGTATTGGAAACACTTTAGGAGAAGAAATGAAGCATCGTACTAAATTAGCTTGTATCTCCTAAACTACACGTTGTAACTTGAAAAGAATTGATGTGGCGTGTACCTCTAAACGTGTAGCATCCAAAGAGAACCCAAAGGAGAATTTTCTTTCGTCAAAATTTTTCAGAAAATCACGTTTTATGGAAATGCTGCATCGTGCGAAATTATCTTGTTTTTCCTAAATAACATGCTGTAACTCGAAAAGCTTAGGTGTTGCGTGTATGTCTAAGTGTGTAGCCTCAAAAGAGAAGGCACAGGAGAGTTTTTTTGAAAGAATATGTAAGAATACCACGTTATAAGGAAATACAGTTTTGCAGAGTAAAGACACATACGTACGTATTGGAAACACTTTAGGGGAAGAAATAACACATCATAAAAAATTAACTTGTATCTCCAAAAAAACACGTTGTAACTCGAAAATAATTGGTGTGGCGTGTACCTCTAAACGTGTAGCCTCAAAAGGGAACACAAAGGAGAATTTTCTTCCGTCAAAATTTTTCAGAAAATCACGTTTTAAGGAAATCCCGCATCGTGCGAAATTATCTTGTTTTCCTAAACAACACGTTGTAACTCGAAAAGCTTTCGTGTTGCGTGTATGTCTAAGGGTGTAGCCTCAAAAGAGAAGGCACAGGACAGTTTTCTCTCAAAGGAATATGTAAGAATACAACGTTATAAGGAAATACAGTTTTGCAGAGTAAAGACAAATTGGAAGGTTTTGGAAACACTTTATGAGAAGAAATAACGCATTGTTCAAAATTAGCTTGCATCTCCAAAACTACACGTTGTAACTCGAAAAGAATTGGTGTGGCGTGTACGTCTAAACGTGTAGCCTCAAAAGAGAACCCAAAGGAGAATTTTCTTTCATCACAATTTTTCAGAAAATCACGTTTTAAGGAAATCACGCATCGTGCGAAATTATCTTGTTTTTCCTAAACAACACGTTGTAACTCGAAAAGTTTCGTGTTGTGTGTATGTCTAAGTGTGTAGCCTCAAAAGAGATGGCACAGGAGAGTTATCTCTCGAAAGAATATGTAAGAATACCACGTTATAAGGAAATACAGTTTTGCAGAGTAAAGACATATACGTACGTATTGGAAACACTTCAGGAGAAGAAATTACGCATTATGAAAAATTAGCTTGTATCTCCAAAACTACACGTTGTAACTCGATAGGAATTGGTGTGGCGTGTACGTCTAAACGTGTAGCCTCAAAAGAGATCCCGAAGGAGAATTTTCTATCGTCAAATTTTTTCAGAAAAGCACGTTTTAAAGAAATCCCGCATCATGAGAAATTATCTTGTTTTTCCTAAACAACACGTTGTAACTCGAAAAGCTTTCGTGTTGCTTGTATGTCTAAGTGAGTAGCCTCAAAAGAGAAGGCACAGGAGAGTTTTCTCTCAAAAGAATATGTAAGAATACCACGTTATAAGGAAACAGAGTTTTGCAGAGTAAAGACAAATAGGTATGTTTTGGAAACACTTTATGAGAAGAAATAACGCATCGTACAAAATTAGCTTGCATCTCCTAAACTACACCTTGTGACTCAAAAAGAATTGGTGTGGCATGTACGTCTAAACGTGTAGCCTCAAAAGAGAACCCAAAGGACAATATTCTTCCGTCAAAAATTTTCAGAACATCACGTTTTATGGAAATGCCTCATCTTGCGAAATTATCTTGTTTTTCCTAAACAACACGTTGTAACCCGAAAAGCTTTCGTGTTGCGTGTATGTCTAAGTGTGTAGCCTCAAAAGAGAAGGCACAGGAGAGTTTTTTTGAAAGAATATGTAAGAATACCACGTTATAAGGAAATACAGTTTTGCAGAGTAAAGACACATACGTACGTATTGGAAACACTTTAGGGGAAGAAATAACGCATCATAAAAAATTAACTTGTATCTCCAAAAAAACACGTTGTAACTCGAAAATAATTGGTGTGGCGTGTACCTCTAAACGTGTAGCCTCAAAAGGGAACACAAAGGAGAATTTTCTTCCGTCAAAATTTTTCAGAAAATCACGTTTTAAGGAAATCCCGCATCGTGCGAAATTATCTTGTTTTCCTAAACAACACGTTGTAACTCGAAAAGCTTTCGTGTTGCGTGTATGTCTAAGTGTGTAGCCTCAAAAGAGAAGGCACAGGACAGTTTTCTCTCAAAGGAATATGTAAGAATACAACGTTATAAGGAAAAACAGTTTTGCAGAGTAAAGACAAATTGGAAGGTTTTGGAAACACTTTATGAGAAGAAATAACGCATTGTTCAAAATTAGCTTGCATCTCCAAAACTACACGTTGTAACTCGAAAAGAATTGGTGTGGCGTGTACATCTAAACGTGTAGCCTCAAAAGAGAACCTAAAGGACAATTTTCTTTCATCAAAAATTTTCAGAAAATCACGTTTTATGGAAATGCGGAATCGTGCGAAATTATCTTGTTTTTCCTAAACAACACGTTGTAACTCGAAAAGCTTTCGTGTTGCGTGTATGTCTAAGTGTGTAGCCTCAAAGGAGAAGGCACAGGGGAGTTTTCTCTCGAAAGAATATGTAATAATACCACGTTATAAGGAAATAGAGTTTTGCAGAGTAAAGACAAATACTTAAGTATTGGAAACACTTTAGGAGAAGAAATTACGCATCGTAAAAAATTAGCTTGTATCTCCTAATCTACACGTTGTAACTCGAAAAGAATTGATGTGGCGTGTACGTCTATACATGGAGCCTCAAAAGAGAACCAAAAGGAGAATTTTCATTCGTCAAAATTTTTCAGAAAATCACGTTTTTTGGAAACACCGCATTGTGCGAAATTATCTTGTTTTTCCTAAACAACACGTTGTAACTCGAAAAGCTTCCGTGTTGCGTGTATGTCTAAGTATGTAGCCTCAAAAGAGAAGGCACAGGAGAGTTTTCTCTCGAAAGAATATGTAAGAATACCACGTTATAAGGAAATACAGTGTTGCAGAGTCAAGACAAATACATACGTATTGGAAACACTTTAGGAGAAGAAATGAAGCATCGTACTAAATTAGCTTGTATCTCCTAAACTACACGTGGTAACTTGAAAAGAATTGATGTGGCGTGTACCTCTAAACGTGTAGCATCCAAAGAGAACCCAAAGGAGAATTTTCTTTCGTCAAAATTTTTCAGAAAATCACGTTTTATGGAAACGCTGCATCATGCGAAATTATCTTGTTTTTCCTAAATAACATGCTGTAACTCGAAAAGCTTAGGTGTTGCGTGTATGTCTAAGTGTGTAGCCTCAAAAGAGAAGGCACAGGAGAGTTTTTTTGAAAGAATATGTAAGAATACCACGTTATAAGGAAATACAGTTTTGCAGAGTAAAGACACATACGTACGTATTGGAAACACTTTAGGGGAAGAAATAACGCATCATAAAAAATTAACTTGTATCTCCAAAAAAACACGTTGTAACTCGAAAATAATTGGTGTGGCGTGTACCTCTAAACGTGTAGCCTCAAAAGGGAACACAAAGGAGAATTTTCTTCCGTCAAAATTTTTCAGAAAATCACGTTTTAAGGAAATTCCGCATCCTGCGAAATTATCTTGTTTTTCCTAAACAACACATTGTAACTCGAAAAGCTTTCGTGTTGCGTGTATGTCTAAGTGTGTAGCCTCAAAAGAGAAGGCACAGGACAGTTTTCTCTCAAAGGAATATGTAAGAATACAACGTTATAAGGAAATACAGTTTTGCAGAGTAAAGACAAATTGGAAGGTTTTGGAAACACTTTATGAGAAGAAATAACGCATTGTTCAAAATTAGCTTGCATCTCCAAAACTACACGTTGTAACTCGAAAAGAATTGGTGTGGCGTGTACGTCTAAACGTGTAGCCTCAAAAGAGAACCCAAAGGAGAATTTTCTTTCATCACAATTTTTCAGAAAATCACGTTTTAAGGAAATCACGCATCGTGCGAAATTATCTTGTTTTTCCTAAACAACACGTTGTAACTCGAAAAGTTTCGTGTTGTGTGTATGTCTAAGTGTGTAGCCTCAAAAGAGATGGCACAGGAGAGTTTTCTCTCGAAAGAATATGTAAGAATACCACGTTATAAGGAAATACAGTTTTGCAGAGTAAAGACATATACGTACGTATTGGAAACACTTCAGGAGAAGAAATTACGCATTATGAAAAATTAGCTTGTATCTCCAAAACTACACGTTGTAACTCGATAGGAATTGGTGTGGCGTGTACGTCTAAACGTGTAGCCTCAAAAGAGATCCCGAAGGAGAATTTTCTATCGTCAAATTTTTTCAGAAAAGCACGTTTTAAAGAAATCCCGCATCATGAGAAATTATCTTGTTTTTCCTAAACAACACGTTGTAACTCGAAAAGCTTTCGTGTTGCTTGTATGTCTAAGTGAGTAGCCTCAAAAGAGAAGGCACAGGAGAGTTTTCTCTCAAAAGAATATGTAAGAATACCACGTTATAAGGAAACAGAGTTTTGCAGAGTAAAGACAAATAGGTATGTTTTGGAAACACTTTATGAGAAGAAATAACGCATCGTACAAAATTAGCTTGCATCTCCTAAACTACACCTTGTGACTCAAAAAGAATTGGTGTGGCATGTACGTCTAAACGTGTAGCCTCAAAAGAGAACCCAAAGGACAATATTCTTCCGTCAAAAATTTTCAGAACATCACGTTTTATGGAAATGCCTCATCTTGCGAAATTATCTTGTTTTTCCTAAACAACACGTTGTAACCCGAAAAGCTTTCGTGTTGCGTGTATGTCTAAGTGTGTAGCCTCAAAAGAGAAGGCACAGGAGAGTTTTTTTGAAAGAATATGTAAGAATACCACGTTATAAGGAAATACAGTTTTGCAGAGTAAAGACACATACGTACGTATTGGAAACACTTTAGGGGAAGAAATAACGCATCATAAAAAATTAACTTGTATCTCCAAAAAAACACGTTGTAACTCGAAAATAATTGGTGTGGCGTGTACCTCTAAACGTGTAGCCTCAAAAGGGAACACAAAGGAGAATTTTCTTCCGTCAAAATTTTTCAGAAAATCACGTTTTAAGGAAATCCCGCATCGTGCGAAATTATCTTGTTTTCCTAAACAACACGTTGTAACTCGAAAAGCTTTCGTGTTGCGTGTATGTCTAAGTGTGTAGCCTCAAAAGAGAAGGCACAGGACAGTTTTCTCTCAAAGGAATATGTAAGAATACAACGTTATAAGGAAAAACAGTTTTGCAGAGTAAAGACAAATTGGAAGGTTTTGGAAACACTTTATGAGAAGAAATAACGCATTGTTCAAAATTAGCTTGCATCTCCAAAACTACACGTTGTAACTCGAAAAGAATTGGTGTGGCGTGTACATCTAAACGTGTAGCCTCAAAAGAGAACCTAAAGGACAATTTTCTTTCATCAAAAATTTTCAGAAAATCACGTTTTATGGAAATGCGGAATCGTGCGAAATTATCTTGTTTTTCCTAAACAACACGTTGTAACTCGAAAAGCTTTCGTGTTGCGTGTATGTCTAAGTGTGTAGCCTCAAAGGAGAAGGCACAGGGGAGTTTTCTCTCGAAAGAATATGTAATAATACCACGTTATAAGGAAATAGAGTTTTGCAGAGTAAAGACAAATACTTAAGTATTGGAAACACTTTAGGAGAAGAAATTACGCATCGTAAAAAATTAGCTTGTATCTCCTAATCTACACGTTGTAACTCGAAAAGAATTGATGTGGCGTGTACGTCTATACATGGAGCCTCAAAAGAGAACGAAAAGGAGAATTTTCATTCGTCAAAATTTTTCAGAAAATCACGTTTTTTGGAAACACCGCATTGTGCGAAATTATCTTGTTTTTCCTAAACAACACGTTGTAACTCGAAAAGCTTCCGTGTTGCGTGTATGTCTAAGTATGTAGCCTCAAAAGAGAAGGCACAGGAGAGTTTTCTCTCGAAAGAATATGTAAGAATACCACGTTATAAGGAAATACAGTGTTGCAGAGTCAAGACAAATACATACGTATTGGAAACACTTTAGGAGAAGAAATGAAGCATCGTACTAAATTAGCTTGTATCTCCTAAACTACACGTTGTAACTTGAAAAGAATTGATGTGGCGTGTACCTCTAAACGTGTAGCATCCAAAGAGAACCCAAAGGAGAATTTTCTTTCGTCAAAATTTTTCAGAAAATCACGTTTTATGGAAACGCTGCATCATGCGAAATTATCTTGTTTTTCCTAAATAACATGCTGTAACTCGAAAAGCTTAGGTGTTGCGTGTATGTCTAAGTGTGTAGCCTCAAAAGAGAAGGCACAGGAGAGTTTTTTTGAAAGAATATGTAAGAATACCACGTTATAAGGAAATACAGTTTTGCAGAGTAAAGACACATACGTACGTATTGGAAACACTTTAGGGGAAGAAATAACGCATCATAAAAAATTAACTTGTATCTCCAAAAAAACACGTTGTAACTCGAAAATAATTGGTGTGGCGTGTACCTCTAAACGTGTAGCCTCAAAAGGGAACACAAAGGAGAATTTTCTTCCGTCAAAATTTTTCAGAAAATCACGTTTTAAGGAAATCCCGCATCGTGCGAAATTATCTTGTTTTCCTAAACAACACGTTGTAACTCGAAAAGCTTTCGTGTTGCGTGTATGTCTAAGGGTGTAGCCTCAAAAGAGAAGGCACAGGACAGTTTTCTCTCAAAGGAATATGTAAGAATACAACGTTATAAGGAAATACAGTTTTGCAGAGTAAAGACAAATTGGAAGGTTTTGGAAACACTTTATGAGAAGAAATAACGCATTGTTCAAAATTAGCTTGCATCTCCAAAACTACACGTTGTAACTCGAAAAGAATTGGTGTGGCGTGTACGTCTAAACGTGTAGCCTCAAAAGAGAACCCAAAGGAGAATTTTCTTTCATCACAATTTTTCAGAAAATCACGTTTTAAGGAAATCACGCATCGTGCGAAATTATCTTGTTTTTCCTAAACAACACGTTGTAACTCGAAAAGTTTCGTGTTGTGTGTATGTCTAAGTGTGTAGCCTCAAAAGAGATGGCACAGGAGAGTTTTCTCTCGAAAGAATATGTAAGAATACCACGTTATAAGGAAATACAGTTTTGCAGAGTAAAGACATATACGTACGTATTGGAAACACTTCAGGAGAAGAAATTACGCATTATGAAAAATTAGCTTGTATCTCCAAAACTACACGTTGTAACTCGATAGGAATTGGTGTGGCGTGTACGTCTAAACGTGTAGCCTCAAAAGAGATCCCGAAGGAGAATTTTCTATCGTCAATTTTTTTCAGAAAAGCACGTTTTAAAGAAATCCCGCATCATGAGAAATTATCTTGTTTTTCCTAAACAACACGTTGTAACTCGAAAAGCTTTCGTGTTGCCTGTATGTCTAAGTGAGTAGCCTCAAAAGAGAAGGCACAGGAGAGTTTTCTCTCAAAAGAATATGTAAGAATACCACGTTATAAGGAAACAGAGTTTTGCAGAGTAAAGACAAATAGGTATGTTTTGTAAACACTTTATGAGAAGAAATAATGCATCGTACAAAATTAGCTTGCATCTCCTAAACTACACCTTGTGACTCAAAAAGAATTGGTGTGGCATGTACGTCTAAACGTGTAGCCTCAAAAGAGAACCCAAAGGACAATATTCTTCCGTCAAAAATTTTCAGAACATCACGTTTTATGGAAATGCCTCATCTTGCGAAATTATCTTGTTTTTCCTAAACAACACGTTGTAACCCGAAAAGCTTTCGTGTTGCGTGTATGTCTAAGTGTGTAGCCTCAAAAGAGAAGGCACAGGAGAGTTTTTTTGAAAGAATATGTAAGAATACCACGTTATAAGGAAATACAGTTTTGCAGAGTAAAGACACATACGTACGTATTGGAAACACTTTAGGGGAAGAAATAACGCATCATAAAATATTAACTTGTATCTCCAAAAAAACACGTTGTAACTCGAAAATAATTGGTGTGGCGTGTACCTCTAAACGTGTAGCCTCAAAAGGGAACACAAAGGAGAATTTTCTTCCGTCAAAATTTTTCAGAAAATCACGTTTTAAGGAAATCCCGCATCGTGCGAAATTATCTTGTTTTCCTAAACAACACGTTGTAACTCGAAAAGCTTTCGTGTTGCGTGTATGTCTAAGTGTGTAGCCTCAAAAGAGAAGGCACAGGACAGTTTTCTCTCAAAGGAATATGTAAGAATACAACGTTATAAGGAAATACAGTTTTGCAGAGTAAAGACAAATTGGAAGGTTTTGGAAACACTTTATGAGAAGAAATAACGCATTGTTCAAAATTAGCTTGCATCTCCAAAACTACACGTTGTAACTCGAAAAGAATTGGTGTGGCGTGTACATCTAAACGTGTAGCCTCAAAAGAGAACCTAAAGGACAATTTTCTTTCATCAAAAATTTTCAGAAAATCACGTTTTATGGAAATGCGGAATCGTGCGAAATTATCTTGTTTTTCCTAAACAACACGTTGTAACTCGAAAAGCTTTCGTGTTGCGTGTATGTCTAAGTGTGTAGCCTCAAAGGAGAAGGCACAGGGGAGTTTTCTCTCGAAAGAATATGTAATAATACCACGTTATAAGGAAATAGAGTTTTGCAGAGTAAAGACAAATACTTAAGTATTGGAAACACTTTAGGAGAAGAAATTACGCATCGTAAAAAATTAGCTTGTATCTCCTAATCTACACGTTGTAACTCGAAAAGAATTGATGTGGCGTGTACGTCTATACATGTAGCCTCAAAAGAGAACCAAAAGGAGAATTTTCATTCGTCAAAATTTTTCAGAAAATCACGTTTTTTGGAAACACCGCATTGTGCGAAATTATCTTGTTTTTCCTAAACAACACGTTGTAACTCGAAAAGCTTCCGTGTTGCGTGTATGTCTAAGTATGTAGCCTCAAAAGAGAAGGCACAGGAGAGTTTTCTCTCGAAAGAATATGTAAGAATACCACGTTATAAGGAAATACAGTGTTGCAGAGTCAAGACAAATACATACGTATTGGAAACACTTTAGGAGAAGAAATGAAGCATCGTACTAAATTAGCTTGTATCTCCTAAACTACACGTTGTAACTTGAAAAGAATTGATGTGGCGTGTACCTCTAAACGTGTAGCATCCAAAGAGAACCCAAAGGAGAATTTTCTTTCGTCAAAATTTTTCAGAAAATCACGTTTTATGGAAACGCTGCATCGTGCGAAATTATCTTGTTTTTCCTAAATAACATGCTGTAACTCGAAAAGCTTAGGTGTTGCGTGTATGTCTAAGTGTGTAGCCTCAAAAGAGAAGGCACAGGAGAGTTTTTTTGAAAGAATATGTAAGAATACCACGTTATAAGGAAATACAGTTTTGCAGAGTAAAGACACATACGTACGTATTGGAAACACTTTAGGGGAAGAAATAACGCATCATAAAAAATTAACTTGTATCTCCAAAAAAACACGTTGTAACTCGAAAATAATTGGTGTGGCGTGTACCTCTAAACGTGTAGCCTCAAAAGGGAACACAAAGGAGAATTTTCTTCCGTCAAAATTTTTCAGAAAATCACGTTTTAAGGAAATCCCGCATCGTGCGAAATTATCTTGTTTTCCTAAACAACACGTTGTAACTCGAAAAGCTTTCGTGTTGCGTGTATGTCTAAGTGTGTAGCCTCAAAAGAGAAGGCACAGGACAGTTTTCTCTCAAAGGAATATGTAAGAATACAACGTTATAAGGAAATACAGCTTTGCAGAGTAAAGACAAATTGGAAGGTTTTGGAAACACTTTATGAGAAGAAATAACGCATTGTTCAAAATTAGCTTGCATCTCCAAAACTACACGTTGTAACTCGAAAAGAATTGGTGTGGCGTGTACGTCTAAACGTGTAGCCTCAAAAGAGAACCCAAAGGAGAATTTTCTTTCATCACAATTTTTCAGAAAATCACGTTTTAAGGAAATCACGCATCGTGCGAAATTATCTTGTTTTTCCTAAACAACACGTTGTAACTCGAAAAGTTTCGTGTTGTGTGTATGTCTAAGTGTGTAGCCTCAAAAGAGATGGCACAGGAGAGTTTTCTCTCGAAAGAATATGTAAGAATACCACGTTATAAGGAAATACAGTTTTGCAGAGTAAAGACATATACGTACGTATTGGAAACACTTCAGGAGAAGAAATTACGCATTATGAAAAATTAGCTTGTATCTCCAAAACTACACGTTGTAACTCGATAGGAATTGGTGTGGCGTGTACGTCTAAACGTGTAGCCTCAAAAGAGATCCCGAAGGAGAATTTTCTATCGTCAAATTTTTTCAGAAAAGCACGTTTTAAAGAAATCCCGCATCATGAGAAATTATCTTGTTTTTCCTAAACAACACGTTGTAACTCGAAAAGCTTTCGTGTTGCGTGTATGTCTAAGTGAGTAGCCTCAAAAGAGAAGGCACAGGAGAGTTTTCTCTCAAAAGAATATGTAAGAATACCACGTTATAAGGAAACAGAGTTTTGCAGAGTAAAGACAAATAGGTATGTTTTGGAAACACTTTATGAGAAGAAATAACGCATCGTACAAAATTAGCTTGCATCTCCTAAACTACACCTTGTGACTCAAAAAGAATTGGTGTGGCATGTACGTCTAAACGTGTAGCCTCAAAAGAGAACCCAAAGGACAATATTCTTCCGTCAAAAATTTTCAGAACATCACGTTTTATGGAAATGCCTCATCTTGCGAAATTATCTTGTTTTTCCTAAACAACACGTTGTAACCCGAAAAGCTTTCGTGTTGCGTGTATG
The DNA here is from genome assembly GCF_947179515.1 of Apodemus sylvaticus. Classification (NCBI taxonomy): domain Eukaryota; kingdom Metazoa; phylum Chordata; class Mammalia; order Rodentia; family Muridae; genus Apodemus; species Apodemus sylvaticus. The sequence goes on along the minus strand of NC_067491.1, from coordinate 64,385,122 downwards.
TCTAAGTGTGTAGCCTCAAAAGAGAAGGCACAGGAGAGTTTTTTTGAAAGAATATGTAAGAATACCACGTTATAAGGAAATACAGTTTTGCAGAGTAAAGACACATACGTACGTATTGGAAACACTTTAGGGGAAGAAATAACGCATCATAAAAAATTAACTTGTATCTCCAAAAAAACACGTTGTAACTCGAAAATAATTGGTGTGGCGTGTACCTCTAAACGTGTAGCCTCAAAAGGGAACACAAAGTAGAATTTTCTTCCGTCAAAATTTTTCAGAAAATCACGTTTTAAGGAAATCCCGCATCGTGCGAAATTATCTTGTTTTCCTAAACAACACGTTGTAACTCGAAAAGCTTTCGTGTTGCGTGTATGTCTAAGTGTGTAGCCTCAAAAGAGAAGGCACAGGACAGTTTTCTCTCAAAGGAATATGTAAGAATACAACGTTATAAGGAAAAACAGTTTTACAGAGTAAAGACAAATTGGAAGGTTTTGGAAACACTTTATGAGAAGAAATAACGCATTGTTCAAAATTAGCTTGCATCTCCAAAACTACACGTTGTAACTCGAAAAGAATTGGTGTGGCGTGTACGTCTAAACGTGTAGCCTCAAAAGAGAACCTAAAGGACAATTTTCTTTCATCAAAAATTTTCAGAAAATCACGTTTTATGGAAATGCGGAATCGTGCGAAATTATCTTGTTTTTCCTAAACAACACGTTGTAACTCGAAAAGCTTTCGTGTTGCGTGTATGTCTAAGTGTGTAGCCTCAAAGGAGAAGGCACAGGGGAGTTTTCTCTCGAAAGAATATGTAATAATACCACGTTATAAGGAAATAGAGTTTTGCAGAGTAAAGACAAATACTTAAGTATTGGAAACACTTTAGGAGAAGAAATTACGCATCGTAAAAAATTAGCTTGTATCTCCTAATCTACACGTTGTAACTCGAAAAGAATTGATGTGGCGTGTACGTCTATACATGTAGCCTCAAAAGAGAACCAAAAGGAGAATTTTCATTCGTCAAAATTTTTCAGAAAATCACGTTTTTTGGAAACACCGCATTGTGCGAAATTATCTTGTTTTTCCTAAACAACACGTTGTAACTCGAAAAGCTTCCGTGTTGCGTGTATGTCTAAGTATGTAGCCTCAAAAGAGAAGGCACAGGAGAGTTTTCTCTCGAAAGAATATGTAAGAATACCACGTTATAAGGAAATACAGTGTTGCAGAGTCAAGACAAATACATACGTATTGGAAACACTTTAGGAGAAGAAATGAAGCATCGTACTAAATTAGCTTGTATCTCCTAAACTACACGTTGTAACTTGAAAAGAATTGATGTGGCGTGTACCTCTAAACGTGTAGCATCCAAAGAGAACCCAAAGGAGAATTTTCTTTCGTCAAAATTTTTCAGAAAATCACGTTTTATGGAAACGCTGCATCGTGCGAAATTATCTTGTTTTTCCTAAATAACATGCTGTAACTCGAAAAGCTTAGGTGTTGCGTGTATGTCTAAGTGTGTAGCCTCAAAAGAGAAGGCACAGGAGAGTTTTTTTGAAAGAATATGTAAGAATACCACGTTATAAGGAAATACAGTTTTGCAGAGTAAAGACACATACGTACGTATTGGAAACACTTTAGGGGAAGAAATAACGCATCATAAAAAATTAACTTGTATCTCCAAAAAAACACGTTGTAACTCGAAAATAATTGGTGTGGCGTGTACCTCTAAACGTGTAGCCTCAAAAGGGAACACAAAGGAGAATTTTCTTCCGTCAAAATTTTTCAGAAAATCACGTTTTAAGGAAATCCCGCATCGTGTGAAATTATCTTGTTTTCCTAAACAACACGTTGTAACTCGAAAAGCTTTCGTGTTGCGTGTATGTCTAAGTGTGTAGCCTCAAAAGAGAAGGCACAGGACAGTTTTCTCTCAAAGGAATATGTAAGAATACAACGTTATAAGGAAATACAGTTTTGCAGAGTAAAGACAAATTGGAAGGTTTTGGAAACACTTTATGAGAAGAAATAACGCATTGTTCAAAATTAGCTTGCATCTCCAAAACTACACGTTGTAACTCGAAAAGAATTGGTGTGGCGTGTACGTCTAAACGTGTAGTCTCAAAAGAGAACCCAAAGGAGAATTTTCTTTCATCACAATTTTTCAGAAAATCACGTTTTAAGGAAACCACGCATCGTGCGAAATTATCTTGTTTTTCCTAAACAACACGTTGTAACTCGAAAAGTTTCGTGTTGTGTGTATGTCTAAGTGTGTAGCCTCAAAAGAGATGGCACAGGAGAGTTTTCTCTCGAAAGAATATGTAAGAATACCACGTTATAAGGAAATACAGTTTTGCAGAGTAAAGACATATACGTACTTATTGGAAACACTTCAGGAGAAGAAATTACGCATTATAAAAAATTAGCTTGTATCTCCAAAACTACACGTTGTAACTCGATAGGAATTGGTGTGGCGTGTACGTCTAAACGTGTAGCCTCAAAAGAGATCCCGAAGGAGAATTTTCTATCGTCAAATTTTTTCAGAAAAGCACGTTTTAAAGAAATCCCGCATCATGAGAAATTATCTTGTTTTTCCTAAACAACACGTTGTAACTCGAAAAGCTTTCGTATTGCGTGTATGTCTAAGTGAGTAGCCTCAAAAGTGAAGGCACAGGAGAGTTTTCTCTCAAAAGAATATGTAAGAATACCACGTTATAAGGAAACAGAGTTTTGCAGAGTAAAGACAAATAGGTATGTTTTGGAAACACTTTATGAGAAGAAATAACGCATCGTACAAAATTAGCTTGCATCTCCTAAACTACACCTTGTGACTCAAAAAGAATTGGTGTGGCATGTACGTCTAAACGTGTAGCCTCAAAAGAGAACCCAAAGGACAATATTCTTCCGTCAAAATTTTCAGAACATCACGTTTTATGGAAATGCCTCATCTTGCGAAATTATCTTGTTTTTCCTAAACAACACGTTGTAACCCGAAAAGCTTTCGTGTTGCGTGTATGTCTAAGTGTGTAGCCTCAAAAGAGAAGGCACCGGAGAGTTTTTTTGAAAGAATATGTAAGAATACCACGTTATAAGGAAATACAGTTTTGCAGAGTAAAGACACATACGTACGTATTGGAAACACTTTAGGGGAAGAAATAACGCATCATAAAAAATTAACTTGTATCTCCAAAAAAACACGTTGTAACTCGAAAATAATTGGTGTGGCGTGTACCTCTAAACGTGTAGCCTCAAAAGGGAACACAAAGTAGAATTTTCTTCCGTCAAAATTTTTCAGAAAATCACGTTTTAAGGAAATCCCGCATCGTGCGAAATTATCTTGTTTTCCTAAACAACACGTTGTAACTCGAAAAGCTTTCGTGTTGCGTGTATGTCTAAGTGTGTAGCCTCAAAAGAGAAGGCACAGGACTGTTTTCTCTCAAAGGAATATGTAAGAATACAACGTTATAAGGAAATACAGTTTTGCAGAGTAAAGACAAATTGGAAGGTTTTGGAAACACTTTATGAGAAGAAATAACGCATTGTTCAAAATTAGCTTGCATCTCCAAAACTACACGTTGTAACTCGAAAAGAATTGGTGTGGCGTGTACGTCTAAACGTGTAGCCTCAAAAGAGAACCTAAAGGACAATTTTCTTTCATCAAAAATTTTCAGAAAATCACGTTTTATGGAAATGCGGAATCGTGCGAAATTATCTTGTTTTTCCTAAACAACACGTTGTAACTCGAAAAGCTTTCGTGTTGCGTGTATGTCTAAGTGTGTAGCCTCAAAGGAGAAGGCACAGGGGAGTTTTCTCTCGAAAGAATATGTAATAATACCACGTTATAAGGAAATAGAGTTTTGCAGAGTAAAGACAAATACTTAAGTATTGGAAACACTTTAGGAGAAGAAATTACGCATCGTAAAAAATTAGCTTGTATCTCCTAATCTACACGTTGTAACTCGAAAAGAATTGATGTGGCGTGTACGTCTATACATGTAGCCTCAAAAGAGAACCAAAAGGAGAATTTTCATTCGTCAAAATTTTTCAGAAAATCACGTTTTTTGGAAACACCGCATTGTGCGAAATTATCTTGTTTTTCCTAAACAACACGTTGTAACTCGAAAAGCTTCCGTGTTGCGTGTATGTCTAAGTATGTAGCCTCAAAAGAGAAGGCACAGGAGAGTTTTCTCTCGAAAGAATATGTAAGAATACCACGTTATAAGGAAATACAGTGTTGCAGAGTCAAGACAAATACATACGTATTGGAAACACTTTAGGAGAAGAAATGAAGCATCGTACTAAATTAGCTTGTATCTCCTAAACTACACGTTGTAACTTGAAAAGAATTGATGTGGCGTGTACCTCTAAACGTGTAGCATCCAAAGAGAACCCAAAGGAGAATTTTCTTTCGTCAAAATTTTTCAGAAAATCACGTTTTATGGAAACGCTGCATCGTGCGAAATTATCTTGTTTTTCCTAAATAACATGCTGTAACTCGAAAAGCTTAGGTGTTGCGTGTATGTCTAAGTGTGTAGCCTCAAAAGAGAAGGCACAGGAGAGTTTTTTTGAAAGAATATGTAAGAATACCACGTTATAAGGAAATACAGATTTGCAGAGTAAAGACACATACGTACGTATTGGAAACACTTTAGGGGAAGAAATAACGCATCATAAAAAATTAACTTGTATCTCCAAAAAAACACGTTGTAACTCGAAAATAATTGGTGTGGCGTGTACCTCTAAACGTGTAGCCTCAAAAGGGAACACAAAGGAGAATTTTCTTCCGTCAAAATTTTTCAGAAAATCACGTTTTAAGGAAATCCCGCATCGTGCGAAATTATCTTGTTTTCCTAAACAACACGTTGTAACTCGAAAAGCTTTCGTGTTGCGTGTATGTCTAAGTGTGTAGCCTCAAAAGAGAAGGCACAGGACAGTTTTCTCTCAAAGGAATATGTAAGAATACAACGTTATAAGGAAATACAGTTTTGCAGAGTAAAGACAAATTGGAAGGTTTTGGAAACACTTTATGAGAAGAAATAACGCATTGTTCAAAATTAGCTTGCATCTCCAAAACTACACGTTGTAACTCGAAAAGAATTGGTGTGGCGTGTACGTCTAAACGTGTAGCCTCAAAAGAGAACCCAAAGGAGAATTTTCTTTCATCACAATTTTTCAGAAAATCACGTTTTAAGGAAATCACGCATCGTGCGAAATTATCTTGTTTTTCCTAAACAACACGTTGTAACTCGAAAAGTTTCGTGTTGCGTGTATGTCTAAGTGTGTAGCCTCAAAAGAGATGGCACAGGAGAGTTTTCTCTCGAAAGAATATGTAAGAATACCACGTTATAAGGAAATACAGTTTTGCAGAGTAAAGACATATACGTACGTATTGGAAACACTTCAGGAGAAGAAATTACGCATTATAAAAAATTAGCTTGTATCTCCTAAACTACACGTTGTAACTCGATAGGAATTGGTGTGGCGTGTACGTCTAAACGTGTAGCCTCAAAAGAGAACCCGAAGGAGAATTTTCTTTCGTCAAAATTTTTCAAAAGAAAATATGTCAGAATACCATGTTTTTTGGAAATCCGGCATAGTGCGAAATTATCTTGTTTTTCCTAAACAACACGGTGTTACTCGAAAAGATTTGGTGTTGCGTCTATGTCTAAGCGTGTAGCTTCAAAAGAGAACGAAGAGGAGAGTTTTCTCTTGAAAGAGTATGTAAGAATACCACGTTATAAGGAAATACATTGTTGCAGATTAAAGACAAATACGTATGTATTAGAAATACTTAAAATTAACAAGAAGAAATAATGCATCGTGCAAAATTATCTTCTTTTTCCTAAACAACACCTTGTAACTAGAAAAGATTTTGTGTTGCATGTATGTCTAAATGTGTAGCCTCAAAAGAGAACCCACAGCAGAATTTTCTCTCAAAAAAATATGTCATAATACCAAGTTTTAAGGAAATACTGCATCATGCGACATTATCTTGTTTTTCCTAAACAACACATTTTAACTTGAAAATCTTTGGTGTTGCGTTTATGTATAAGTATGTAGCCTCAAAAGAGAATGCACAGGAGATTTTTCTCTCGAAAGAATATGTAAGAATTCCACGTTATAACGGAGTACAGTGTTGCAGAGTAAAATCTAATAAGTTCGTATTAGAAATACTTAAACTTTACAAGAAGAAATAACGCATCATGCAAAATTATCTTGTTTTTCCTAAACAGCACGTTGTAACTCGAAAAGCTTGGTGTTGCGTGTATGTCTAAGCATGTAGGCTCAAAGGAGAACGCACAGGAGAGTTTTCTCTCGAAAAAAAATATGTCAGAATACCACGTTTTAAGGAAATCACGAATCGTGGGTAATTATCTTCTTTTTCCTTAACAACATATTTTAACTTGCAAAGCTTTGGTGTTGCGTGTATGTCTAAGCGTGTAGCCTCAATAGAGAACGCACAGGAGAGTTTTCACTCGAAAGAATATGTAAGAATACCAAGTTATAAGGAAATACAGAGTTGCATATTAAAGAGAAATACGTGCATAATGGAAATACTTAAACATTATGAGAAGAAATAATGCATCGTGCAAAATTATCTTGTTTTTCCTAAATAACACTTTGTAACTCGAAAAGATTTGGTGTTGCGTGTAGATCTAAGCTTCTAGCCTCAAAGGAGAACGCACAGGAGAATTTTCGCTCAAAAAAAAAAAAAAACATGTCAGAATACCCCATTATAAGGAAATAACACACCGTGCGAAATTATCTTGTTTTTCCTAAACAACAAGTTTTAACTCGACAAGCTTTGGTGTTGCGTGTATGTCTAACCATGTATCCTCAAAAGAGAACGCACAGGAGAGTTTTCTCTCAAAAGAATATGTAAGAATAACAAGTTATAAGGAAATATAGTGTTGCAGAGTAAAGACAAATACGTACGTATTAGAAATACTTAAAATTTCTCGAGAAGAAATAACGCATCATGTAAAATTATCATGTTTTTCCTAAACAACACGTTGTAACTCTAAGAGAATTGGTGTTGCGTGTATGTCTAAACGTGTAGCCTCAAAAGAGACCGCACAGGAGAGTTTTCTCTCGAAAAAACATGTCAGAATACCCTGTTTTAAGGAAATCGCACATCGTGCGAAATTATCTTCTTTGTCCTAAACAACACGTTGTAACTTGAAAAGCTTCGGTGTTCCGTATATGTCTAAGCATGTAGCCTCAAAAGAGAACACACAGGAGAGTTTTCTTACGAAAAAATATGTCAGAATACAAAGTTTTAAGGAAATCCTGCATCGTGAGAATTTTTTTTTTCCTAAACAACTTGTTGTAACTCGAAAAGCTTTGTTGTTGCGTTTTTCTCTATGCGTGCAGCCTCAAAAGAGAACGCACAGGAGAGTTTTCTCTCAAAAGAATATGTAAGAATACCACGTTATAAGGAAATACAGTGTTGCAGAGAAGGGACAAATACGTACAAATTAGAAATACTTAAACTTTACGAGAAGCAATAACACATCGTACACAATTATATTGTATTTCCTAAACAACACGTTGTAACTCGAAAAGATTTGGTGTTGCTTGTATGTCTCAACTTGTAGCCTCAAAAGAGAACGCACAGGAGATTTTTCTCTCGAAAAATTATGTCAGAATACCACGTTTTGAGGAAATCCCGCATCGTGAGAAATTATCTTGTTTTTCCTAAACAACAAGTTGTAACTCGAAAAGCTTTGGGGTTGCGTGTATGTCTAAGCATGTAGTCTCAAAAGAGAACACACAGGAGAGTTTTCTCTCGAAAGAATATGTAAGAATACCACGTTATAAGGAAATACAGTGTTGCAGTTAAAACACAAATACGTACTTATTAGAAATACTTAAAATTTTCCAGAAGAAATATCACATCGTGAAAATTTATCTTGTATTTCCTAAACAACACGTTGTAACTCGAAAGATTTGGTATTGCGTGTATGAGTAAGCGTGCAGCCTCAAAAGAGAACGCACAGGAGAGTTTTTTCTCAAAAAAATATGTCAGAATACCACGCTTTAGGCAAATACCACATCATCTGATATTATCTTGTTTTTTCTAAACAACACGTCGTAACTCGAAAAGCTTTGGTGTTGTGTGTATGTCTAAGCATGTAGCCTCAAAAGAGAACGCACAGGAGAGTTTTCTATCGAAAGAATATGTAAGAATTCCACGTTATAATGTAATACAGTGTTGCAGATTAAAGACAAATATGTACGTATAAGAAATACTTAAACTTTAAGAGAATGAAATAATGCATCATGCAAAATTATCTTGTTTTTCCTAAACTACACGTTGTAACTCGAAAAGATTTGGTGTTGAGAGTATGACTAAGCATATAGCCTCAAAAGAGAACGCACAGGAGAGTTTTCTCTTGAAAAAATATGTCGGAATACTACGTTTTAAGGAAGTCCAGCATGGTGCAATATTATCTTTTTTTCCCTAAACAACACGTTTTAACTTGAAAAGCTTTGGTGTTGTGTGTATGCCTAAGTGTGTAGCCTCAGAAGATAATGCACAGGAGAGTTTTCTCTCGAACGAATATGTCAGAATACCATGTTACAAGGAAATACAGTGTTGCAGAGTAAAGACAAAAACATACGTATTAGAAATACTTATACTTAATAAGAAGAAATAATGCTCCATACAAAATTATCTTGTATTTCCTAAACAACAAGTTGATATTCGTAACGATTTGGTGTTGCGTGTATGACTAACCATGCAGCCTCAAAAGAGAATGCACAGGAGAGTCTTCTCTCAATAGAATATGTAAGAATTCCACATTATATCATAATACAGTGTTGCAGAGTAAAGGCAAATATGTACATGTTAGATATACTTAAACTTTACGAGAAGAAATAACACATCATGCAAAATTATCTAGTTTTTCCTAAACAACACGTTGTCACTCGAAAAGATTTGGTGTTGACTGTATGACTAAGCGTGTAGCCTCAAAAGAGAATGCACAGGAGAGATTTCTCTCGAAAAAATATGTCAGAATACCACGTCTTAAGGAAATCCAGCATCATGCGAAATTATCTGGTTTTTCCTAAAAACACGTTGTAACTAGAAAAGCGTTGGTGTTGCGTGTCTGTCTAAGCGTGCAGACTCAAAAGAGAACGCACAGGAGAGTTTTCTCTCGCATGAATATGTAAGAATACCACGTTATAAGGAAGTAGAGTGTTGTAAAGACAAATACGTACGTATTAGAAAGACTTAAACTTTACGAGAAGAAATAACGCATCCTAAAAAATTATCTTGTGTTTCCTATACTACACGTTGTAACTCGAAAAGATTTGGTGTTGCCTGTATGTCTATACGTGTATGCTCAAAAGAGAACCCACAGGAGAATTTTCTCTTGAAAAAATATGTAAGAATACAACGTTTTAAGGAAATACCACATCGTGCGAAATTATCTTGTTTTTCCTAAACAACACGTTGTACCTCGAAAAGCTTTGGTGTTGTGTGTATGTCTTAGCGTGCAGCCTCAAAAGAGAATGCACAGGAGAGTTTTCACTCGAAAGAATATGTAAGAATACCACGTTATAAGGAAATACAGTGTTGCATATTAAAGACAAATATGTAAAAATTGGAAATAATTAAACTTTATGAGAAGAAATAACGAATCGTGCAAAATTATCTTGTTTTTCCTATATAACACGTTGTAACTCAAAAAGAATTGGTGTTGCGTGTAGGTCTAAGCTTCTAGCCTCAAAAGAGAACGCACAGGAGAGTTTTCCTTTGAAAAAACATGTCAGAATACTCCGGTTTAAAGAAATCGCACATCGTGGGATATTATCTTGTTTTTCCTAAACAACACATTGTAACTCGAAAAGATTGGTGTTGCCTTTATGACTATACGTGTATGCTCAACCCACAGGAAAATTTTCTCTTGAAAAAATATGTAAGAATACAGGATTTTAAGGAAATACCACATCGTGCGAAATTATCTTGTTTTTCCTAAGCAACACGTTGTAACTCGAAAAGCTTTGGTGTTGCGTGTATGTCTTAGCGTGCAGCCTCAAAAGAGAATGCACAGAAGAGTTTTCACTAGAAAGAATATGTAAGAATACCACGTTATAAGGAAATACAGTGTTGCATATTAAAGACAAATACGTATATATTGGAAATAATTAAACTTTATGAGAAGAAATAACGGATCGTGCAAAATTATCTTGTTTTTCCTAAATAACACGTTGTAACTCAAAAAGATTTGGTGTTGCGTGTAGGTCTAAGCTTCTAGCCTCAAAAGAGAACGCACAGGAGAGTTTTCCTTTGAAAAAACACGTCAGAATACTCCAGTTTAAAGAAATCGCACTTCGTGCGATATTATTTTTTTTCCTAAACAACACATTGTAACTCGAAAAGATTTGGTGTTGCCTGTATGTCTATAGGTGTATCCTCAAAAGAGAACCCACAGGAGAATTTGCTCTCAAAAAAATATGTAAGAATATAAGGTTTAAAGAAATAACGCATTGTGCGAAATTATCTTGTTTTTCCTAAACAACACGTTGTAACTCGAAAAGCTTTGGTGTTGCGTGTATGTCTTAGTGTGCAGCCTCAAATGATAATGCACAGGAGAGTTTTCACTCGAAAGAATTTGTAAGAATACCACGTTATAAGGAAATACAGTGTTGCATATTAAAGACAAATACATATATATTGGAAATAATTAAACTTTATGAGAAGAAATAACGGATCGTGCAAAATTATCTTGTTTTTCCTAAATAACACGTTGTAACTCAAAAAGATTTGGTGTTGCGTGTATGTCTAAGCTTCTAGCCTCAAAAGAGAACGTTTTGAGGCTAGAAAACATGTCAGAATACTCCGGTTTAAAGAAATCGCACATCATAAGAATTCCACATTATAATGGAATACAATGTTGCAGAGTAAAAACAAATATGTAGGTATTAGAAATATTTAAACTTTATGAGAAGAAATAACGCATCATGAAAAATTATCTAGTTTTTCCTAAACAACACGCTGTAACTCAAAAAGATTTGGTGTTGTGTGTAGGGCTAAACTTCTAGCCTCAAAAGAGATCGCACCGGAGAGTATTCTCTCGAAAAAACATGTCAGAATACCCCGTTATAAGGAAATAGCACATCGTGCGAAATTATCTTTTTTTCCTAAACAACACGCTGTAACTTGAAAAGCTTTGGTATTTTGTGTATGTCTAAGCGTGTATTCTCAAAAGAGAACGCACAGGAGAGTTTTATCACGAAAAAATATGTCAGAATACAACGTTTTAAGGAAATCCTGCATGGTGCGAAATTATCTTTTTTTTCCTAAACAACTTTTTGTAACTCGAAAAGCTTTGGTGTTACGTTTTTCTCTAAGCGTGCAGCCTCAAAAGAGAATGCACAGTGCACAGAAGAGTTTGCTCTCGAAAGAATATGTAAGAATACCACGTTATAAGGAAATACAGTGTTGCAGAGTAAGAACAAATACATACATATTAGAAATACTTAAACTTTACGAGAAGAAATAACGCATCATAAAAAATTATTTTGTATATCATAAACAACACGTTGTAACTCCAAGATTTGATGTTGCGTGTATGTCTCAGCGTGTAGCCTCAACGGAGAACGCACAGGAGATTTTTCTCTCGAAAAAATATGTCAGAATACCACGTTTAAAGGAAATCCCGCATCCTGTGAAATTATCTTGTTTTTCCTAAACAACACGATGTAACTCGAAAACCTTTGGTGTTGCGTGTATATCTAAGCGTGTAGCCTCAAAAGAGAATGCACAGAAGAGTTTTCTCTCGAAAGATTATGTAAGAATATCACGATATAAGGAAATAGAGTGTTGCAGAGTAAACACAAATACGTACATATTGGAAATACTTAAACTTTACAAGAAGAAATAACGCATCGTTCAAAATTAACTTATATTTCCTAAACAACACGTTGTAACTCGAAAAGATTTGGTGTTGCGTGAATGTCTAAACGCGTAACCTCAAAAGAGAACACACAGGAGAATTTTCTCTCGAAAAAATATGTCAGAATACCACGATATATGGAAATCCCGAATCGTGCGAAATTATCTTGTTTTTCTTAAACAAGACGTTGTAACTCGAAAAGCTTTGGTGTTGCGTGTATGTCTAAGCGTGTAACCTCAAAAGAGAATGCACAGGAGAGTTGAGTTTTCACTCGAAAGAATATATAAGAATACCATGTTATAAGGAAATACAGTGTTGCTGAGTAAAGACAAATATGTATGTAAAGGAAATACTTAAACTTTATGAGAAAAAATAATGCATCATAGAAAATTATCTTTTATTTCCTGAACAACATGTTGTAACTCGAAAAGATTTGGTGTTGCATGTATGCTTAAGTATGTAGCCTCAAAAGAGAATGCACAGGAGAGTTTTCTCTCGAAAAAAATGTGTCAGAATACCACGTTTTAAGGAAATTCCGCATCGTGCGAAATTATCTTGTTTTTCCTAAACAACACATTGTAACTCGAAAAGCTTTGGTGGTGCTTGTATGTCTAAGCATGTAGACTCAAAAGTGAATGCACAGGAGAGTTTTCTCTCGAAAGAATATGAAAGAATACCACATTATAAGGAAATACAGTGTTGCAGAGTAAAGACAAATACGTACGTATTAGAAATACGTAAACTTTAGGAGAAGAAATAATACATCGTGCAAAATTATCTTCTTTTTCCTTAACAACACGTTGTAACTCGAAAAGATTTGGTTTTGCGTGTATGACTGAGCATGTAGCCTCAAAAGAGAACGCCCAAGAGAATTTTCTCTCGAATAAATATGTCAGAATACCATGTTTTAAGGAAATCCCGCATCGTGAGAAATTATCTTGTTTTTCCTAAACAACACGTTGAAACTCGAAAATATTTGGTGTTGTGTGTATGTCTAAGCTTGTAGCCTCAAAAGAGAACGAACAGGAGAGTTTTCTCTCATAAAATATGTCAGAATACCTCGTTTTAAGGAAATCACGCATCGTGCGAAATTATCTTGTTTTTCCTAAACAACATGTTGTAACTCGAAATGCTTTGGTGTTTCATGTATGTCTATGCGTCTAAACTCAAAAGAGAACGCACTGGAGAGTTTTCTCTCGAAAGAATATGTGAGAATACCACGTTATAAGGAAACACAGTGTTGCAGAGTAAAGACAAATACATACATATTGGAAATACTTAAACTTACGAGAAGAAATAAGGCATCGTGCAAAATTATCTTGTTTTTACTAAACAAAACATTTTAACTCGATAACATTTAGTGTTGCGTGTATGTCTCTAAACAACACGTTGTAACTCGAAAAGCTTTGGTGTAGCTTGTATGTCTCAGCATGTATCCTCAAAAGAGAACACACAGGAGAGTTTTCTCTCAAAAAATATGTCAGAATACCACGTTTTAAGGAAATCCTGCATTGTGCGAAATTATCTTGTTTTTCTTAAGTAACAAGATGTAACTCGAAAAGCTTTGGTGTTGTGTATATATCTAAGCGTGTAGCCTCAAAAGAGAACGCACAGGAGAGTTTTCTCTCGAAAGAATATTTAAGAATACCACGTTATAAGGAAATATAGTGTTACAGAGTAAAGACAAATACGTATATATTGGAAATACTTAAACTTTACAAGAAGAAATAACGCATCGTTCAAAATTAACTTGTATTTCCTAAACAACACGTTGTAACTCGAAAAGATTTGGTGTTGCGTGAATGTCTAAACGCGTAACCTCAAAAGAGAACACACAGGAGAATTTTCTCTCGAAAAAATATGTCAGAATACCACGATTTATGGAAATCCCGCATCGTGCGAAATTATGTTGTTTTTCTTAAACAAGACGTTGTAACTCGAAAAGCTTTGGTGTTGCGTGTATGTCTAAGCGTGTAGCCTCAAAAGAGAACGCACAGGAGAGTTTTCTCTCAAAAGAATATATAAGAATACCATGTTATAAGGAAATACAGTGTTGCAGAGTAAAGACAAATACGTATGTAAAGGAAATACTTAAACTTTACAAGAAAAAATAATGCATCATAGAAAATTATCTTTATTTCCTAAGCAACATGTTGTAACTCGAAAAGATTTGGTGTTGCATGTATGTCTAAGTATGTAGCCTCAAAAGAGAATGCACAGGAGAGTTTTCTCTCGAAAAAAAAATGTGTCAGAATACCACATTTTAAGGAAATCCCGCATCGTGCGAAATTATCTTGTTTTTCCTAAACAACACATTGTAACTCGAAAAGCTTTGGTGGTGCCTGCATGTCTAAGCATGTAGACTCAAAAGAGAATGCACAGGAGAGTTTTCTCTCGAAAGAATATGAAAGAATACCACATTATAAGGAAATACAGTGTTGCAGAGTAAAGACAAATACGTACGTATTAGAAATACTTAAACTTTACGAGAAGAAATAATACTTCGTGCAAAATTATCTTCTTTTTCCTTAACAACACGTTGTAACTCGAAAAGATTTGGTTTTGCTTGTATGACTAAGCGTGTAGCCTCAAAAGAGAATGCGCAAGAGGATTTTCTCTCGAATGAATATGTCAGAATACCATGTTTTAAGGAAATCCCACATCGTGAGAAATTATCTTGTTTTTCCTAAACAACACGTTGAAACTCGAAAATATTTGGTGTTGCGTGTATGTCTAAGCTTGTAGCCTCCAAAGAGAACGAACAGGAGAGTTTTCTCTCATAAAATATGTCAGAATACCTCGTTTTAAGGAAATCATGCATCGTGCGAAATTATCTTGTTTTTGCTAAACAACAAGTTGTAACTCAAAAGGCTTTGGTGTTGCGTGTATGTCTATGCGTGTAAACTCAAAAGAGAATACACTGGAGAGTTTTCTCTCGAAAGAATATGTAAGAATACCACGTTATAAGGAAACACAGTGTTGCAGAGTAAAGACAAATACGTACGTATTGGAAATACTTAAACTTACGAGAAGAAATAAGGCATCGTGCAAAATTATCTTGTTTTTACTAAACAAAACATTTTAACTCGAAAACATTTGGTGTTGCGTGTATGTCTCTAAACAACACGTTGTAACTCGAAAAGCTTTGGTTTAGCTTGTATGTCTCAGCATGTATCCTCAAAAGAGAACACACAGGAGAGTTTTCTCTCAAAAAAATATGTCAGAATACCACATTTTAAGGAAAACCTGCATCATGCGAAATTTTCTTGTTTTTCCTAAGTAACACGATGTACCTCAAAAAGCTTTGGTGTTGCGTATATATCTAAGCGTGTAGCCTCAAAAGAGAACACACAGGAGAGTTTTCTCTCGAAAGAATATTTAAGAATACCACGTTATAAGGAAATACAGTGTTGCAGAGTAAAGACAAATACATACATATTGGAAATACTTAAACTTTACAAGAAGAAATAACGCATAGTTCAAAATTAACTTGTATTTCCTAAACAACACATTGTAACTCAAAAAGATTTGGTGTTGCATGAATGTCTAAACGTGTAACCTCAAAATAGAACCCACAGGAGAATTTTCGCTCGAAAAAATATGTCAGAATACCACGTTTTAAAGAAATCCTGCATCGTGCAAAATTTTCTTGTTTTTCTTAAACAATATGTTGTAATTCGAAAAGTTTTGGTGTTGCATGTATGTCTCAGTGTGTAGCCTCAAAAGAGAACGCACAGGAGAGTTTTCTCCTGTAAAAATGTGTCAGAATACCACGTTTTAATGAAATCCTGCATCGTGGGAAATTATCTTGTTTTTCCTAAAGAAAATGTTTTAACTCGAAAAGTTTGGTGTTGCGTGTATGTCTAAGTGTGTTGCCTCAAAAGAGAATGCACAGGAGAGTTTTCTCTCGCAAGAATATGTAAGAATACCACGTTACAAGGAAATAGAGTTTTGTAGAGTAAAGACAAATGCATACATATTAGAAATACTTAAACTTACGAGAAGAAATAAAGCATCGTACAAAATTATGTTGTATTTTCTAAACAGCACGTTGTAATTCGAAAAGATTTGTTGTTGCGTGTATGTCTAAGCATGTAGCCTCAAAAGAGAACGCACATGAGAGTTTTCTCTCGAAAAAAATATGTCAGAATATGACGACTTAAGGAAATCCCGCATCGTGCGAAATTATCTTGTTTTTCTTAAACAACACGTTGTAACTCGAAAAGCTTTGGTGTTTCGTGTATGTCAAAGCGTGTAGGCTCAAAAGAGAATGCGCAGGAGAGTTTTCTCTCGAAAGAATATATAAGAATACCATGTGATAAGGAAATATAGTGTTGCAGAGTAAAGACAAATAAGTACTTAAAGGAAATACTAAAACTTTACGAGAAGAAATAATGCATCATATACAAAATTATCTAGTATTTCCTAAACAACATGTTGTAACTCGAAAAGATTTGGTGTGGTGAGGATGTCTAAGCGTGTATCCTCAAAAGAGAACACACAGGAGAGTTTTCCTTCGAAAGAATATGTAAGAATACAATGTTACAAGGAAATAGAGTGTTGTAGAGTAAAGACAAATATGTATTAGAAATACTTAAACATTAAGAGAAGAAATAAAGCATTGTACAAAATTATCTTGTATTTCCTAAACAGTACGTTGTAACTCGAAAAGATTTGTTGTTGCGTGTATGTCTAAGCATGTAGCCTCAAAAGAGAACGCACATGAGAGTTTTCTCTCGAAAAAATATGTCAGAATATGATGATTTAAGGAAATCCCGCATCGTGCAAAATTATCTTGTTTTTCTTAAACAAAACGTTGTAACTCGAAAAGCTTTGGTGTTTCGTGAATGTCAAAGTGTGTAGGCTCAAAAGAGAATGCGCAGGAGAGTTTTCTCTCGAAAGAATATATAAGAATACCATGTGATAAGGAAATGTAGTGTTGTGTTGCAGAGTAAAGACAAATAAGTACTTAATGGAAATACTAAAACTTTACGAGAAGAAATAATGCATCATATACAAAATTATCATTTATTTCCTAAACAACATATTGTAACTCGAAAAGCTTTGGTGTTGCAGGTATGTCTAAGCGTCTAGCCTGAAAAGAGAACGCACAGGAGAGTTTTCTCTCTAAAGAATGTGTAAGTATACCACGTTATAAGGAAATACAGTGTTGCAGAGTAAAGACAAATACGTACGTATTAGAAATACTTAAACTTTATGAGAAGAAATAAAGCATAGTAAAAAATTATCTTGTATTTCCTAAACAACACGTTGTAACTCGAAAAGATTTGGTGTTGTGTGTCCGTCTCAGGTTGTAGCCTCAAAAGAGAACCCACAGGAGTATTTTCTCTCGAAAAAATATGTCAGAATACCAAGTTTTAAGGAAATCTAGCATCGTGCAAAATTATATTGTTTTTGCTAAACAACATGTTGAAACGAGAAAAGCTTTGGTGTAGCTTGTATGTCTCAGCGTGTAGCCTCAAAAGAGAACACAATGAGAGTTTTCTCCCGAAAAAATATGTCTGAATACCACGTTTTAAAAAAATCCTGCATCGTGGGAAATTATATTGTTTTTCCTAAACAACATGATTTAACTCAAAATGTTTTGGTGTTGCGTGTATGTCTAAGTGTGTAGCCTAAAAAGAGAATGCACAGGACAGTTGTCTCTCGCCAGATTATATAAGAATACCACGTTACAAAGAAATACAGCTTTGCAGAGTAAAAACAAATACATACATATTAGAAATACTTAAACTTATGAGGAGAAATAACACATCGTACAAAATTGTCTAGTATTTCCTAAACAACACGTTTTAACTCGAAAAGATTTGTTGTGGCGTGGATGTCTAAGCATGTAGCCTCAAAGGAGAATGCACAGGAGAGTTTTCTTTCGAAAGAATATGTAAGAATACCACGTTACAAGGAAATACAGTGTTGTAAAGACAAATAAGTACATATTAGAAACACTTAAACATTAAGAGAAGAAATAAAGCATCGTACAAAATTATCTTGTATTTCCTAAACAACACGTTGTAACTCGAAAAGATTTGGTGTTGCGTGTATGTCTAAGCATGTAGCCTCAAAAGAGAACGCACAGAAGAGATTTCTCTTGAAAAAATATGTCAGAATACCACGATTTAAGGAAATCCCGCATAGTGCGAAATTATCTTGTTTTTCTTAAACAACACATTGTAACTCAAAAAGCTTTGGTGTTGCGTGTATGTCTAAGAGTGTAGCCTCAAAAGAGAATGCACAGGAGAGTTTTCTCTCGAAAGAATATATAAGAATACCATGTTATAAGGAAATACATTGTTGCAGAGTAAAGACAAATACATATGTAAAGGATATACTTAAACTTTAGGAGAAGAAATAATGCATCATACAAAATTATATTTTATTTCCTAAACAACATGTTGTAACTCGAAAAGATTTGGTGTTGCATCTATGTCTAAGCATGTAGCCTCAAAAGAAATGCACTGGAGAGTTTTCTCTCGAAAAAATATGTCAGAATACCACGTTTTAAGGAAATCCCGCATCTTGCGAAATTATCTTGTTTTTCCTAAACAACAAGTTGTAACTTGAAAAGCTTTGGTGTTGCGTGTATGTCTAAGCATCTAGCCTCAAAAGAAAATGCACAGGAGTGTTTTCTCTCTAAAGAATATGTAAGAATCCCAGGGTTGTTTTGATTTGCATTTCCCTAATGACTAATGAAGTTGAGCATTTTTTAAGATGCTTCTCTGCCATCCGAAGTTCTTCAGGTGAGAATTCTTTGTTTAACTCTGTACCCCATTTTTAATAGGGTTGTTTGGTTTTCTGGAGTCTAACTTCTTGATTTCTTTATATATATTGATATTAGCCCTCTATCTGATGTAGGATTGGTGAAGATCTTTTCCCAATGTGTTGGTTGCCGATTTGTCCTCTTGATGGTGTCCTTTGCCTTACAGAAACATTGTAATTTTATGAGGTCCCATTTGTCAATTCTTGCTCTTAGAGCATACACTATTGGTGTTCTGTTCAGAAACTTTCTCCCTGTACTGATGTCCTCACGGGTCTTCCCCAGTTTCTTTTCTATTAGCTTCAGAGTGTCTGGCTTTATGTGGAGGTCCTTGATCCATTTGGATTTGAGATTAGTACAAGGAGACAAGGATGGATCAATTCGCATTCTTCTGCATGCTGACCTCCAGTTGAACCAGCACCATTTGTTGAAAAGGCTATCTTTTTCCATTGGATGTTTTCAGCCTCTTTGTCGAGGATCAAGTGGCCATAGGTGTGTGGGTTCATTTCTGGATCTTCAATCCTGTTCCACTGATCCTCCTGCCTGTCACTCTACCAATACCATGCAGTTTTTAACACTATTGTTCTGTAGTATTGCTTGAGGTCAGTGATACTGATTCCCCCAGATTTTCTTTTGTTGCTGAGAATAGTTTTAGCTATCCTGGGTTTTTGTTGTTCCAGATAAATTTGATAATTGCTCTTTCTAACTCTGTGAAGAATTGAGTTGGGATTTTGATGGGTATTGCATTGAATCTGTATATTGCTTTTGGCAAAATGGCCATTTTAACTATATTGATTCTACCAATCCTTACACCAGTCACAATGGCTAAGATTAAAAATTCAGGAGACAGTAGGTGTTGGAGAGTGTGTGGAGAAAGAGGAACACTCCTCCACTGCTGTTGGGGTTGCAAATTGGTACAACCACTCTGGAAAGCAATCTGGCGTTTCCTCCGAAAACTGGGCATCTCACTTCCAGAAAATCCTGCTATACCACTCCTGGGCATATACCCAGAGGATTCCCCACCATGTAATAAGGATACATGCTCTACTATGTTCATAGCAGCCCTATTTATAATTGCCAGATGCTGGAAAGAACCCAGGTATCCCTCAACAGCAGAGTGGATGCAAAAAATATGGTATATCTACACAATGGAGTACTATTCAGCCATTACAAACAATGAATTCATGAATTTCTTAGGCAAATGGATGGAGCTAGAAAACATCATACTAAGTGAGGTAACCCAGACTCAAAAGGTGAATCATGGTATGCACTCACTAATAAGTGGATATTAACCTAGAAAACTGGAATACCCAAAACATAATCCACACATCAAATGAGATACAAGAAGAAAGGAGGAGTGGCCCCTGGTTCTGGAAAGACTCAGTGAAGCAGTATTCGACAAAACCAGAACGGGTAAGTGGGAAGGGGTGGGTGGGAGGACAGGGGAAGAGAAGGGGGCTTACAGGAATTTCGGGGAGTGGGGGGCTGGAAAAGGGGAAATAATTTGAAATGTAAATAAATTATATCGAAAAAAATTAAAAAAATAAATAAATAAAATTAATTACCAAAAAAAAAAGAATATGTAAGAATACCACGATATAAGGAAATAAAGTGTTGCAGAGTAAAGACAAATACGAATGTATTAGAAATACTTAAACTTTAGGAGAAGAAATAACGCATCGTAAAAAATGATCTTGTATTTCCTAAACAACACGTTGTAACTAGAAAAGATTTGGTGTTGTGTGTATGTCTAAATGTGTAGCCTCAAAAGAGGACCAACAGGAGAATTTTCTCTCGAAAAAATATGTCAGAATACCACGTTTTAAGGAAATCCTGCATCATGTGAAATTATCTTGATTTTCCTAAACAACACGTTGTAACTCGAAAAGTTTTGGTGTAGCCTGTATGTCTCAGCGTTTAGCCTCACAAGAGAACATACAGGAGAGTTTTCCCTCAAAAAAATATGTCTGAATACCACGTTTTAAGGAAATACTGCATCGTGCGAAATTATCTTTTTTTTCCTAAACAACTTGTTGTAACTCGAAAAGCTTTGGTGTTGCGTTTTTGTCTAAGCGTGCAGCCTCAAAAGAGTATGCACAGAACAGTTTTCTCTCAAAAGAATATGTAAGAATACCACGTTATAAGGAAATACAGTGTTGCAGATTAAAGACAAATATGGACAAATTGGAAATACTTAAAATTTACGAGAAGAAATACGCATTATGCAAAATTATCTTGTTTTCCTAAACAACACGTTGTAACTCGAAAAGATTTGGTGTTGTGTGTATGTCTAAGCATGTAGCCTCAAAGGGAACGCCCAGGAGAGTTTTCTCTCCATAAAATATGTCAGAATACCACGTTTTAAGGAAATCCCGCATCTTGCAAATTTATCTGGTTTTTCCTAAAAAACACGATGAAACTCGAAAAGCTTTGGTGTTGTGTTTATGTCTAAGCATGTAGACTCAAAAGAGAACACACAGGAGAGTTTTCTCTTGAAAAAATATGTCAGAATACCACCTTTTAAGAAAATCCAGTATCGTGCAAAAGTATCTTGTTTTTCCTAAACAACTTGTTGTAACTCGAAAAGCTTTGGTTTTGCATTTTTGTCTAAGCGTGCAGCCTCAAAAGAGAACGCACAGGACAGTTTTCTCTCAAAACAATATGTAAGACTACCACGTTATATGGAAATACAGTGTTGCAGATTAAAGACAAATACATACATATTGGAAATACTTAAACTTTACAAGAAGAAATAACGCATCGAGCAATATTATCTTGTTTTTCCTAAATAACATGTTGTAATTCGAAAAGATTTTGTGATGCGTGTATGTCTAAGCTTGTGGCCTCAAAAGAGAACGCCCAGGAGAGTTTTCTCTCCAAAAATATGTCAGAATACCACGTTTTAAGGAAATCCCGCATCTTGCGAAAATTATGTTGTTTTTCCTAAACAACATGTTGTAACTAGAAAAGCTTTGGTGTTGCTTGTATGTCTCAGCGTGTAGCCTCAAAAGAGAATGCACAGGAGAGTTTTCTCTCGAAAAAAATATCTCAGAATACCACGTTTTAAGGAAATCCTGCATCGTGCGAAATTATCTTGTTTTTCCTAAACAACATGTTTTAACTCGAATAGCTTTGGTGGTGCGTGTATGTCTAAGTGTGTAGCCTCAAAAGAGAATGCACAGGAGAGCTTTCTCTCGCAAGAATATGTAAGAATACCATGTTGCAAGGAGATACAGTTTTGCAGCGTAAAGACAAATACGTACAAATTAGACATACTTAAACTTACGAGAAGAAATAACACATCGTAAAAAATTATCTAGTATTTCCTAAACAACACATTGTAACTCGAAAAGATTTGGCATGTATATCTAAACGTGTAGCCTCAAAAGAGAACGCACAGGAGAGTTTTCTCTCGAAAGAATATGTAAGAATACCACGTTACAAGGAAATAGAGTGTTGTAGAGTAAAGACAAATAAGTATGTATTAGAAACACTTAAACATTAAGAGAAGAAATAAAGCGTTGTACAATATTATCTTGTATTTCCTAAACAACACGTTGTAACTCGAAAAGCTTTGGTGTTGCGTGTATGTCTAAGCATGTAGCCTCAAAAGAGAGCACACGGGAGAGTTTTCTCTCTAAAGAATATGTAAGAATACCACGTTATAAGGAAATAAAATGTGGCAGAGTAAAGACAAGTACGTACATATTAGAAATACTTAAACTTTATGAGAAGAAATAACGCATCGTATAAAATTATCTGGTATTTCCTAAACAACACGTTGTAACTCGAAAAGATTTGGTATTGTGTGTATGTCTAAATGTGTAGCCTCAAAAGAGAACACACAGGAGAATTTTCTCTCGAAAAAAATATGTCTGGATACCACGTTGTAAGGAAACCTTGCATCGTGCGAAATTATCTTTTTTTTCCTAAACAACTTTTTGTAACTCCAAAATCTTTGGTGTTGCGTTTTTGTCTAAGCGTGCAGCCCCAAAAGAGAATGCACAGGAGAGTTTTCTCTAAAAAGAATATGTAAGAATACCACGTTTTAAGGAAATACAGTATTTCAGATTAAAGACAAATACGTACAAATTGGAAATACTTAAACTTTACGAGAAGAAATAACCCATCGTGCAAAATTATCGTGTTTTTCTTAAACAACACATTGTAACTCGAAAAGATTTTGTGTTGCATGTATGTCTAAGCGTGTAGCCTCAAAAGAGAACGCACAGGAGAGTTTTCTCTCGAAAAAATATGTCAGAATACCACGTTTTAAGAAAATCCAGTATCGTGCGAAAGCATCTTGTTTTTCCTAAACAACTTGTACCTCGAAAAGCTTTGGGGTTGCGTTTTTGTCTAAGCGTGCAGCCTCAAAAGAGAACGCACAGAAGAGTTTTCTCTCGAAAAAATATGTCAGAATACCACGATTTAAGGAAATCACGCATCGTGTGAAATTATCTTGTTTTTCTTAAACAACACGTTGTAACTCGAAAAGCTTTGGTGTTGCGTGTATGTCTAAGTGTATAGCCTCAAAAGTGTACGCACAGGAGAGTTTTCTCACGAAAGATATGTATGAATACCATGTTATAAGGAAATAGAGTATTGCAAAGACAAGTACGTACGTATTGGAAATACTTAAACTTTATGAGAAGAAATACGCATCATGCAAAATTATCTTGTTTTCCTAAACAACACGTTGTAACTCGAAAAGATTTGGTGTTGCGTGCATGTCTAAGCATGTAGCCTCAAAGGGAACAACCAGGAGAGTTTTCTCTCCATAAAATATGTCAGAATACCACGTTTTAAGGAAATCCTGTATCTTGCAAATTTATCTTGTTTTTCCTAAACAACACGATGAAACTCGAAAAGCTTTGGTGTTGTGTTTATGTCTAAGCATGTAGACTCAAAAGAGAACACACAGGAGAGTTTTCTCTTGAAAAAATATGTCAGAATACCACCTTTTAAGAAAATCCAGTATCGTGCAAAAGTATCTTGTTTTTCCTAAACAACTTGTTGTAACTCGAAAAGCTTTGGTGTTGCGTTTTTGTCTAAGCGTGCAGCCTCTAAAGAAAACGCACAGGACAGTTTTCTCTCAAAACAATATGTAAGAATACCACGTTATAAGGAAATGCAGTGCTGCAGATTAAAGACAAATACATACATATTGGAAATACTTTAACTTTACAAGAAGAAATAACGCATCGTGCAATATTATCTTGTTTTTCCTAAATAACATGTCATAACTCGAAAAGATTTTGTGATGCGTGTATGTCTATGCTTGTAGCCTCAAACGAGAACGCCCAGAAGAGTTTTCTCTCCAAAAATATGTCAGAATACCACGTTTTAAGGAAATCCCGCATCTTGCAAAATTATGTTGTTTTTCCTAAACAACATGTTTTAACTAGAAAAGCTTTGGTGTTGCTTGTATGTCTCAGCGTGTAGCCTCAAAAAAGAATGCACAGGAGAGTTTTCTCTCGAAAAAATATCTCAGAATACCACGTTTTAAGGAAATCCTGCATCGTGCGAAATTATCTTGTTTTTCCTAAACAACATGTTTTAACTCGAAAAGCTTTGGTGTTGCATGCATGTCTAAGTGTGTAGCCTCAAAAGAGAATGCACAGGAGAGTTTTCTCTCCCAAGAATATGTAAGAATACCACGTTACAAGGAAATACAGTTTTGCAGAGTAAAGACAAATACCTACATATTAGAAATAATTAAACTTTACGAGAAGAAATAACGCATCGTACAATATTATCTTGTATTTCCTAAACTACACGTTGTAACACGAAAAGATTTTTTGTGGCGTGTATACCTAAGCATTTAGCCTCAAAAGAGATCACATAGGAGAGTTTTCTGTCGAAAAAATATGTCAGAATCCCACGTTTTATGTAAATCCTACATCGTGCGAAATTACCTTGTTATTCCTAAACAACACATTGTAACTCGAAAAGGTTTGGTATTGCTTGTATGTCTCAGCATGTAGCCTCAAAAGACCATGCACAGGAGAGTTTTCTCACGAAAAAATATGTCTGAATACCATGATTTAAGGAAATCCCTCATTGTGCGAAATTATCTTGTTTTTTCTGAAACAACACGATCTAACGCGAAAAGCTTTGGTGTTGCATGTATGTCTAAGCGTGTAGCCTCAAAAGAGTACGCACAGGAGAGTTTTCTCTCGAAAGAATATATAAGAATACCATGTTATATGGAAATACAGTGTTGCAGAATAAAGACAAATACATATGTAAAGGAAATACTTAAACTTTACGAGAAGAAATAAACCATCATACAAAATTATCTTGTATTTCCAAACAAGATGTTGTAACTCGAAAAGATTTTGTGTTGCATGTATGTCTAAGCATGTAGCCGCAAAAGAGAACGCACAGGAGAGTTTTCTTTTGAAAAAAAATATGTCAGAATACCACATTTTAAGGAAATCCTGCATCGTGGGAAATTATCTTGTTTTTCATAAACAACACATTGTAACTCGCAAAGCTTTGGTTTAGCTTGTATGTCTCAGCGTGTAGCCTCAAAAGAGAATGCACCGGAGAGTTTTGTCTCGAAAGAATATGTAAGAATACCACGTTACAAGGAAAAACAGTTTTTCAAAGTAAAGACAAATACGTACATATTAGAAATACTTAAACTTACGAGAAGAAATAACGCATCATAAAAAATTATCTAGTATTTCCTAAACAACACGTTGTAACTCGAAAAGATTTGGTGTGGCGTGTATGTCTAAGCGTGTAGCCTCAAAAGAGAATGCACAGGAGAGATTCTCTCGAAAGAATATGTAAGAATACCACGTTACAAGGAAATACAGTGTTATAGAGTAAAGACAAATAAGTAAGTATTAGATATACGTAAACATTAAGAGAAGAAATAAAGCATCGTACAAAATTATCTTGTATTTCCTAAACAACACGTTGTAACTCGAAAAGATTTGGTGTTGCGTGTATGTCTAAGCATGTAGCTTCAAAAGAGAACGCACAGGAGAGTTTTCTCTCGAAAAAATATGTCACAATATGACGATTTAAGGAAATACAGCATTGTGCGAAATCATCTTGTTTTTCTTAAACAACACGTTGCAACTCGAAAAGCTTTGGTGTTGCGTGTATGTCTAAGTGTGTAGCCTCAAAATAGAACACACAGGACAGTTTTATCTCGAAAGAATATTTAAGAATACCACATTGTATGGAAATACAGTGTTGCAGAGTAAAGACAAATGCATACGTATTAGAAATACTGAAACTTACGAGAAGAAATAACGCATCCTGCAAAATTATCTTATTTTTCCTAAACAACACGTAACTCGAAAGGATTTGGTGTTTCGTGTATGTCTAAGCGTGTAGCCTCAAAAGAGAATGCACAGGAGAGTTTCCTCTCGAAAAAATGTCAGGATACCACGTTTTAAGGAAATCCTGAATCATGCGAAATTATCTTGTTTTTCTTAAACAACATGTTTATCTCGAAAAGCTTTGGTGTTGCGTGTATGTCTAAGTGTGTAGCCTCAAAAGAGAATGCACAGGAGAGTTTTCTCTCGCAAGAATATGTAAGAATACCACGTTATAAGCAAATACAGTTTTGCAGAGTAAAGACAAATACATACATATTAGAAATACTTAAACTTTATGAGAAGAAATAACGCACCGTACAAAATTATCTTGTATTTCCTAAACTACAGTTTGTAACTCGAATAGGTTTGTTTTGGCGTGTATGTCTAAGCGTTTAGCCTCAAAAGAGAACCCACAGGAGAGTTTTCTGTAGATAAAATTTGTCAGAATACCACGTTTTAAGGATATCGTGCATCATGTGAAATTATCTTGTTTTTCTTAAACAACACATTGTAACTCGAAATGCTTTGGTCTTCCGTGTATGTCTAAGCATGTAGCCTCAAAAGAGAATGCACAGGAGAGTTTGCTCTGGAAAGAATATGTAAGAATACCACGTTATAAGGAAATATAGTGTTGCAGAGTGAAGACATATACGTAGGTATTAGAAATACTTAAACTTTACGAGAAGAAATAACGCATCTAAAAATTATCTTGTATTTCCTAAACAACACGTTGTAACTCGAAAAGATTTGGTGTTGCGTGTATGTCTAAACGTGTAACCGCAAAAGAGAACCCACAGGAGAATTTTCTCTCGAAAAAATATGTCAGAATACCATGTTTTAAGGAAATCCTGCATCATGCGAAATTATCTTGTTTTTCCTAAACAACACGTTGTAACTCGAAAAGCTTTGGTGTTGCGTGTATGTCTAAGCGTGTAGCCTAAAATGAGAACGCACAGGAGAGTTTTCTCTCGAAAGAATGTGTAAAAATACCACGTTATAAAGAAATACAGTGTTGCAGAGTAAAAACAAATACGTAAGTATTGGAAATACTTAAACTTTACAAGAAGAAATAACGCATCGTGCAAAATTATCTTGTATTTCCTAAACAACAAGTGGTAACTCGAAAAGATTTGGTGTTGCGTGTATGTCTAATTGTGTAGCCTCAAAATAGACCACACAGGAGAGTTTTCTCTCAAAAAAATATGTCAGAATACCACATTTTAAGGAAATCCAGCATCATGCGAAATTATCTTGTTTTTCCTAAACAACATGTTTTAACTCGAAAAGCTTTGGTGTTGCATGCATGTCTAAGTGTGAAGCCTCAAAAGAGAATGCACAGGAGAGTTTTCTCTGGCAAGAATATGTAATTATACCACGTTACAAGTAAATACAGTTTTGCAGAGTAAAGACAAATACCTACATATTAGAAATACTTAAACTTTACGAGAAGAAATAACGCATCGTACAATATTATCTTGTATTTCCTAAACTACACGTTGTAACACGAAAAGATTTTTTGTGGCGTGTATACCTAAGCATTTAGCCTCAAAAGAGATCACACAGGAGAGTGTTCTGTCGAAAAAATATGCCAGAATACCACATTTTATGTAAATCCTACATCGTGCGAAATTATCTTGTTATTCCTAAACAACACATTTTAACTTGAAAAGGTTTGGTGTTGCTTGTATGTCTCAGCATGTAGCCTCAAAAGACCATGCACAGGAGAGTTTTCTCACGAAAAAATATGTCAGAATACAACGTTTGAAGAAAATAAAGTGTTGCAGAGTAAATACAAATACGTATATATTGAAAATACTTAAACTTTACGAAAAAAATAACGCATCGTGCAAAATTATCTTGTTTTTTCTAAACAACATGTTTTTACTCGAAAAGCTTTGGTGTTGCGTGTGTGTCTAAGCGTGTAACATCTAAAGAGAATGCACCCGAGAGTATTATCTCGAAAGAAAATGTAAGAATACCACGTTATAAGGAAATACAGTGTTGCTGAGTAAAGACACATATGTACTTATTAGAAATACTTAAACTTTATGAGAAGAAATAACGCATCATACAAATTTATCTTGTTTTTCCTAAAGAACACGATGTAACTTGAAAAGATTTGGTGTTGCGTGTATGTCTAAACGTGTAGCCTCAAAAGAGAACCCACAGGAGAATTTTCTCTCGAAAAAACATGTCTGAATACCACGTTTTAAGGAAATCCTGCATCGTGTGAAATTATCATGTTATTCCCAAACAACACGTTGTAACTCGAAAAGCTTTGGTTTTGCTTGTATGTCTCAGCGTGTAGCCTCATAAGAGAACGCACAGGAGAGTTATCTCTCGAAAAAATATGGCAGAATACCACGTTTTAAGAAAATCCAGTATCTTGGGAAATTATCTTGTTTTTCCTAAACAACATGTTGTAACTCGAAAAGCTTTGGTGTTGCTTGTATGTCTCAGCGTGTAGCCTCAAAAGAGAACGCACAGGTGAGTTTTCTCTCGAAAAAATATGTCAGAATACCACGTTTTAAGAAAATCTTGCATCGTGGGAAATTATCTTGTTTTTCCTAAACAACATGTTTTAACTCGAAAAGCTTTGGTGTTGCGTGTATGTCTATGTGTGTAGCCTCAAAAGAGAATGCACAAGAGAGTTTTATCTCGCAAGAATATGTAAGAATACCACGGTACAAGGAAATACAATTTTGCAGAGTAAAGACAAATAAGTACATATTAGAAATACTCAAACTTACGAGAAGAAATATAGCATCGTACAATATTATCTAGTATTTCCTAAACAACATGTTTTAACTCGAAAAGATTTGGTGTGGCGTGAATGTCTAAGCGTGTAGCCTCAAAAGAGAACACGCAGGAGAGTTTTCTCTCAAAAGAACATGTAAGAATACCGCGTTACAAGGAAATACAGTGTTGTAGAGTAAAGACAAATAAGTAAGTATTAGAAACACTTAAACATAAAGAGAAGAAATAAAGCATCGTACAAAATTATCTTGTATTTCCTAATGAACACGTTGTAACAAGTAGTGATTTTTTGTTGCGTGTATGTCTAAGCATGTAGCCTCAAAAGAGAACCCACAGGAGAAATTTCTCTCGAAAAAACATGTCAGAACCACGTTTTAAGAAAATACTGCATCGTGCGAAATTATCTTGTTTTTCCTAAACAACATGTTGAAATTCGAAAAGCTTTGGTGTTGCGTGTATGTATAAGCGTGTAGCCTCAAAAGAGAACGCACAGGAGAGTTTTCTCTCGAAAAAATATATCAGAATACCACATTTTAAGGAAATCCTGCATCGTGGGAAATTACCTTGTTTTTTCTAAACAACATGTTTTAACTCGAAAAGCTTTGGTGTTGCGTGTACATCTAAGCATGTAGCCTCAAAAGAGAACGCACAGGAGAGTTTTCTCTCGAAAAAATATTTCAGAATACCACGTTTGAAGAAAATCCCGCATCATGCGAATTTATCTTGGTTTTCCTAAACAACACGATGTAACTCGAAAGGCTTTGGTGGTGCGTGTATGTCTAAGCATGTAGACTCAAAAGAGAATGCATAGGAGAGTTTTCTCTCGAAAAAATATGTCAGAATACCACGTTTTAAGAAAATCCAGTATCTTGCGAAATTATCTTGTTTTTTCTAAACAACGTGTTGTAACTCGAAAAGCTTTGATGTTGCTTGTATGTCTCAGCGTGTAGCCTCAAAAGAGAAAACACAGGAGAGTTTTCTCTCGAAAAAATATGTCAGAATACCACGTTTTAAGGAAATCCTGCATCGTGGGAAATTATCTTGTTTTTCCTAAACAACATGTTTTAACTGAAAAAGCTTTGGTGTTGCGTTTTTGTCTAAGAATGCAGCCTCAAAAGAGAAAGCACAGGACAGTTTTCTCTCAAAAGAATATGTAAGAACACCACGTTATAAGGAAATACAGTGTTGCAGATGAAAGACAAATTCGTACATATTGGAAATAATTAAACTTTACGAGAAGAAATAACACATCGTGCAAAATTATCTTGTTTTTTGCTAAATAACATGATGTAACTCGAAAAGATTTTGTGTTGCTTGTATGTCTAAGCTTGTAGCCTCAAAAGGGAACGCCTAGGACAGTTTTATCTTCAAAAAATATGTCAGAATACCACGTTTTAAGGAAATCCCACATCGTGCGAAATTATCTTGTTTTTCCTAATCAACACGATGTAACTCGAAAATATGTGGTGTTGCGTGTATGTCTAAGCATGTAGCCTCAAAAGAGAATTCACAGGAGTGTTTTCTCTCAAAAGAATATGTAAGAAAACCACGTTACAAGGAAATACAGTGTTGTTGATTAAAGATAAATAAGTACGTATTAGAAACACTTAAACATTAAGAGAAGAAATAAAGCATCGTACAAAATTATCTTGTATTTCCTAAACAACACGTTGTAACTCGAAAAGATTTGGTGTTGCCTGTATGTCTAATCATGTAGCCTCAAAAGAGAACCCACAGAAGAGTTTTCTCTCGAAAAATTATGTCAGAATACCACGATTTAAGGAAATCCCGCATCGTGCGAAATTATCTTGTTTTTCTTAAACAACACATTGTAACACGAAAAGCTTTGGAGTTGCGTGCATGTCTAAGCGTGTAGCCTCAAAAGAGAACGCACAGGAGAGTTTTCTCTCTAAAGAATATATAAGATTACCATGTTAAAGTAAATACAGTGTTGTAGAATAAAGAAAAATACGTACGTAAAGGAAATACTTAAACTTTACGAGAAGAAATAACGCATCATACAAAATTATCTTGTATTTCCTAAACAACATGTTGTAACTCGAAAAGATTTTGTGTTGCGTGTATGTCTAAGCTTGTAGCCTCAAAAGAGAACGCCAAGGAGATTTTTCACTCCAAAAAATATGTCAGAATACCACGATTTAAGGAAATCCCGCATCGTGAGAAGTTTTCTTGTTTTTCTTAAACAAGATGTTGTAACTCGAAAAGCTTTGGTGTTGCGTGTATGTTTAAGCATGTAGCCTCAAAAGAGAACACACAGGAGAGTTTTCTCTCTAAAGAATATGTAAGAATACCACGTTATAAGGAAATACAGTATTGCAGAGTAAAGACAAATATGTACATATTGGAAAAACTTGAACTTTACAAGAAGAAATAACGCATCGTGCAAAATTATCTTTTTTTTTCTAAACAACACATGGTAACTCGAAAATATGTGGTGTTGCGTGTATGTCTAAGCATGTAGCCTCAAAAGAGAACGCACAGGAGAGTTTTCTCTCTAAAGAATATGTAAGAATACCAAGTTACAAGGAAATACAGTGTTGTAGAGTAAAGACAAATACGTACATAATAGAAATACTTAAACATTACGAGAAGAAATAAAGCATCGTAAAAAATTATCTTGTTTTTCCTAAACAACACATTGTAATTAGAAAAGATTTGGTGTTGCATGTATGTCTAAGCTTGTAGCCTCAAAAGAGAACGCACAGGAGATTTTTCCCTCGAAAATATATGTCAGATTACCACGTTTTAAGGAAATCCTGCATCGTGCGATATTATCTTGTTTTTTCTAAACAACACGTTGTAACTCGAAAAGCTTTGGTGTAGCTTGTATGTCTCCACGTGTAGCCTCAAAAGAGAACACACAGGAGACTTTTCGCTTGAAAAAGTATGTCAGAATACCACGTTTTAAAGAAATCCTGCATCGTGCGAAATTATCTTGTTTTTCCTAAACAACACGTTGTAATTCGAAAAGCTTTGGTGTTGCATGTATATCTATGCGTGTAGCCTCAAAAGAGAACGCACAGGAGAGTTTTCTCTCGAAAGATTATATAATATTACCATGTTATAAGGAAATACAGTGTTGCAGAATAAAGACAAATACGTACGTAAAGGAAATACTTAAACTTTACGAGAATAAATAAAGCATCATACAAAATTACCTTGTATTTCCGAAACAACATGTAACTCGAAAAGCTTTGGTATTGCTTGTAGGTCTCAGCGTGTAGCCTCAAAAGAGAACGCACAGGAGAGTTTTCTCTCGAAAATATATGTCAGAATACCACGTTTTAAGGAAATCCTGCATCGTGGGAAATTATCTTGTTTTTCCTAAACAATATGTTTTAACTTGAAAAGCTTTGGTGTTGCTTGGATGTATAAGTGAGTAGCCTCAAAAAAGAATGCACAGGAGAGTTTTCTCTCGCAAGAATATGTAAGAATACCACGTTACAAGGAAATAGAGTTTTGCAGAGTAAAGACAAATACGTTCAAATTAGAAATACTTAAACTTTATGAGAAGAAATAACGCATCGTAAAAAATTATCTACTATTTCCTAAACAACACGTCGTAACTCGAAAAGATTTGGTGTGGCGTGTATGTCTAAGCGTGTAGCCTCAAAAGAGAACGCACAGGAGTGTTTTCTTTCGAAAGAATAAGTAAGAATACCACGTAACAAGGAAATACAGTGTTGTTGATTAAAGACAAATAAGTACGTATTACAAACTCTTAAACATTAAGAGAAGAAATAAAGCATTGTACAAAATTATCTTGTATTTCCTAAACAACACGTTGTAACTCGAAAAGATTTGGTGTTGCGTGTATGTATAAGCATGTAGCCTCAAAAGAGAACCCACAGAAGAGTTTTCTCTCGAAAAAATATGTCAGAATACCACGATTTAAGGAAATCCCGCATCGTGCGAAATTATCTTGTTTTTCTTAAACAACACATTGTAACACGAAAAGCTTTGGAGTTGCATGTATGTCTAAGCGTGTAGCCTCAAAAGAGAGCGCACAGGTGAGTTTTCTCTCTACAGAATATATAAGATTACCATGTTATAAGGAAATACAATGTTGTAGAATAAAGACACATACGTACGTAAAGGAAATACTTAAACTTTACAAGAAGAAATAACGCATCATACAAAATTATCTTGTATTCCCTAAACAACACGTTGTAACTAGAAAAGACTTGGTGTTGCATGTATGTCTAAGCATGTAGCCTCAAAAGAGAATGCGCAGGAGAGTTTTCTCTCGAAAAAATATGTCAGAATACCACGTTTTAAGGAAATCCAGTATCGTGCAAAAGAATCTTGTTTTTCCTAAACGACTTATTGTAATTCGAAAAGCTTTGGTGTTGCGTTTTTGTCTAAGCGTACAGCCTCAAAAGAGAATACACAGGACAGTTTTCTCTCAAAAGAATATGTAAGAATACCGCATTATAAGGAAAAACAGTGTTGCAGATTAAAGAAAAATATGTACATATTGGAAATACTTAAACTTTACAAGAAGAAAAAACACATCGTGCAAAATTATCTTGTTTTTCCTAAACAACACGTTGTAACTCGAAAAGATTTTGTGTTGCGTGTATGTCTAAGCTTGTAGCCTCAAACGCCCAGGAGATTTTTCTCTCCAAAAAATATGTCAGAATACCACGATTTAAGGAAATCCCACATCGTGAGAAATTTTCTTGTTTTTCTTAAAAAGACGTTGTAACTCGAAAAGTTTTGGTGTTGCGTGTATGTGTAAGCATGTAGCCTCAAAAGAGAAAGTACAGGAGAGTTTTCTCTCTAAAGAATATGTAAGTATACGTTATAAGGAAATACAGTATTGCAGAGTAAAGACAAATACGTACATATTGGAAAAACTTGAACTTTACAAGAAGAAATAACTCATTGTGCAAAATTATCTTGTTTTTCCTAAACAACACGTTGTAACTTGAAAAGCTTTGGTGTTGCGTGTATGTCTAAGCTTGTAGCCTCAAAAGAGAACGCACAGGAGAGTTTTTCTCAAAAAATATGTCAGAATACTACGTTTTAAGGAAATCCAGCATTGTGCCATATTATCTTGTTTTTCCTAAACAACACGTTTTAACTCGAAAAGCTTTGTGTTGCATGTATGTCTAAGTGTGTAGCCTCAGAAGAGAATGCACAGGAGAGTTTTCCTCGAAACAATATGTCAGAATACCATGTTACAAGGAAATATAGAGTTGCAGAGTAAAGACAAATACGTACGTTTTAGAAATAGTTAAACTTTACGAGAAGAAATAATGCTCCTTACAAAATTATCTTGTATTTCCTAAACAAGTTGAAATTCGAAAAGATTTGGAGTTGTGTGTATGTCTAAGCTTGTAGCCGCAAAAGAGAAGGCACAGAAGAGTTTTCTCTCGAAAAATATGTCAGAATACCACGGTATAAGGAAATACAGTGTTGCAGAATAAAGACAAATATGTACGTTTTGGAAATACTTAAACTTTTCACGAAGAAATAACGCATCGTGCAAAATTATCTTGTTTTTCCTAAACAACACGTTGTAACTTGAAAAGATTTTGTGTTACATGGTTGTCTAAGCTTGTAGCCTCAAAAGAGAATGCACAGGAGAGTTTTCTCTCGAAAAATATGTCAGAATACCAAGTTTTAAGGAAATCTTGCATCGTGAGAAATTATCTTGTTTTTCCTAAACAACATGTTTTAATTCGAAAAGCTTAGGTGTTGCGTGTATGTCTAAGTGTGTAGCCTCAATAGAGAATGCTCATGAGAGTTTTCTCTCGCAAGAATATGTAAGAATACCACGTTACAAGGAAATACAATTTTGCAGAGTGACGACAAATACGTACATATTAGAAATACTTAAACTTTATGAGAAGAAATAACACATCATACAAAATTATCTTGTATTTCTTAAACAACACGTTGTAACTCGAAAAGATTTGTTGTTGTGTGTATGACTAAGCATTTAGCCTCAAAAGAGAACGCACAGGAGAGTTTTCTCTCGAAAGAATATTTTAGAATACCATGTAATAAGGGAATACAGTGTTGCAGAGGAAAGACACATATATACGTATTAGAATTCTTAAACTTTATGAGAAGAAATAACGCATCGTAAAAAATTATGTTTTATTTCCTAAACAACACGTGGTAACTCGAAAAGATTTGGTGTTGTGTGTATGCCTAAATGTGTACCCTCAAAAGAAAATGAACAGGAGAGTTTTTCTCGAAAAAATATGTCAGAATACCACGTTTCAAGGAAATCCTGCATCGTGCGAAATTATCTTGTTTTTCATAACGAACACGTTGTAACTCGAAAAGCTTTGGTGTAGCTTGTATGTCTCAGTGTGTAGCCTCCAAGGAGAACACACAGGAGAGTTTTCTCTCGAAAAAATATGTCAGAATACCACGTTTTAAGGAAATCCTTCATCGTGCGAAATTATCATTTTTTTCTAAACAACTTGTTTTAACTCGAAAAGCTTTGGTGTTGCGTTTTTGTCTAAGCGTGCAGCCTCTAAAGAAAACACACAGGACAGTTTTCTCTCAAAAGAATATGTAAGAATACCATGTTATAAAGAAATACAGTGTTGCAGATTAAATACAAATACGTATATATTGGAAATACTTAAACTTACGAGAAGAAATAACGCATCGTTCAAAATTAACTTGTTTTTCCTAATTAACACGTTGTAACTTGAAAGATTTTATGTTACGTGTATGTCTAAGCTTGTAGCCTAAAAAGAGAACGCACAGGCGAGTTTTCTCTCGAAAAAATATGTCAGAATACCATGTTTTAAGGAAATCCCGCATCGTGCGAAATTATGTTATTTTTCCTAAACAACACTTTGTAACTCGAAAAGCTTTAGTGTAGCTTGTATGTCTCAGCGTGTCGCCTCAGAAGAGAACGTACAGGAGAGTTTTCTATCGAAAGAATATGTAAGAATACCACATTATAAGGAAATACAGTGTTGCAGAATAAAGACAATTATGTACGTATTAGAAATGGTTTGGCATGTACGTCTAAACGTTTAGCCTCAAAAGAGAACCCATAGGAGAATTTTCTTTCGTCGAAATTTTTCAGAAAACCACATTATAAGGAAATCCCGCATCGTGCGAAATCATCTTCTTTTTCCTAAACAACATGTTGTAACTCGAAAAGCTTTGGTGTTGCGTGTATGTGCACGCGTGGAGCCTCAAAAGTGAAGGCACAGGAGAGTTTTCTCTCGACAGAATATGTAAGAATGCCACGTTATAAGGAAGTACAATTTTGCAGAGTAAAGACAAATAAGTACATATTGGAAACACTTTACGTGAAGAAATAACGCAGCGTACAAAATTAGCTTGTATCTCCTAAACAACACGTTGTAACTTGAGAAAATTTGGTGTGACGTGTACATCTAAACGTGTAGCCTCAAAAGAGAACAAACAGGAGAATTTTCTTTCATCAAAATTTGTCAGAAACCACGTTTTAAGGAAATCTCGCATCATGCAAAATTATCTTGTTTTTCCTAAACTACATGTTGTAACTCGAAAAGCTTTGGTGCTGCGTGTATGTCTAAGTTTGTAGCCTCAAAAGAGAACGCACTGGAGAGTTTTCTCTCGAAAGAATATGTAAGAATACCACGTTATAAGGAAATACAGTGTTGCAGAGTAAATACAAATACATACGTACTGGAAACACTTTACGAGAAGAAATAACGCATCTTACAAAATTAGCTTGTGTCTCCTAAACAACACGTTGTAACTCAAAAAGATTTGGTATGGCGTGTATGTCTAAACGTGTAGCCTCAAAAGAGATCCCACAGGAGAATTTTCTTTCATCAAAATTTGTCAGAAACCACGTTTTAAGGAAATCTCGCATGGTGAGAAATTATCTTGTTTTTCCTAAACAACACATTGTAAATCGAAAAGCTTTGGTGTTGCGTGTATGTCTAAGCATATAGCCTCAAAAGAGAACACACAGGAGAGTTTTCTCTCGAAAGAATATGTAAGAAAACCAGGTTATAAGGAAATACAGTGTTGCAGAGTAAAGACAAATATGTACGTATTGGAAACACTTTACGAGAAGAATTAACACATCGTACAAAATTAGCTTGTATCTTAAACAACACATTGTAACTCGAAAGGATTTAGTATGGCTCTTATGTCTACACGTGTAGCCTCAAAAGAGAACCCACAGGAGAACATTCTTTCGTCAAAATTTGTCAGAAAACCACGTTTTAAGGAAATCCAGCATTGTGCAAAATTATCTTATTTTTCCTAAACAATACGTTGTAACGTGAAAAGCTTTGGTGTTGCGTGTATGTCTAAGCCTGTAGCCTCTAAAGAGAACACACAGGAGAGTTTTCTCTCGAAAGAAAATGTAAGAATACAACGTTATAAGGAAATACAGTGTTGCAGAATAAAGACAAATATGTTCATATTGGAAACACTTTTCGAGAAGAAATAACGCATCATACAAAATTAACTTGTATCTCCTAAGGAACACGTGCTAACTCGAAAGGATTTGGTGTGGCGTGTACGTCTAAACATGTAGCCTCAAAAGAGAACCCACAGGAGAATTTTCTTTCGTCAAGATTTTTCAGAAAACCACGTTTTAAGGAAATCCAGCATCGTGCGAAATCATCTTCTTTTTCCTAAACAACATGTTGTTACTCGAAAAGCTTTGGTGTTGCGTGTATGTGTAAGTGTGGAGCCTCAAAAGAGAGCTTTGAAACACTTTATGAGAAGAAATAACGCATCGAACAAAATTAGCTTGTATCTCCTAAACAACACGTTGTAACTCGAAAAGATTTGGTGTGGCTCGTACCTCTACACATGTAGCCTCAACAGAGAACCCACAGGAGAACTTTCTTTCGTCATTTTTTTTCAGAAAACCACGTTTTAAGGAAACCTCGCATCGTGCGAAATTATGTTGTTTTTCCAAAACAACACCTTGTAACTCGAAAAGCTTTGGCGTTGCGTGATTGTCTAAGTGTGTAGCCTCAAAAGAGAACACATAGGAGAGTTTTCCCTCGAAAGAAAATGTAAGAATACCACGTTATAAGGAAATACAGTGTTGCAGATTAAAGACAGATACATTCTTATTGGAAACACTTTACGAGAAGAAATAATGCATCGTACAAAATTTGCTTATATATCCTAAACAACACGTTGTAACTCGAAAAGATTTAGTGTGGCTCGTACGTCTACACGTGTAGCCTCAAAAGAGAACCCATAGGAGAACATTATTTCATCAAAATTTGTCAGAAAACCATGTTTTAAGGAAATCCCGCATCGTGCAAAATTATCTTATTTTTCATAAACAACACATTGTAACTCGAAAAGCTTTGGTGTTGCCTGTATGTCTAAGTGTGTAGCCTCAAAAGGGAACGCACAGGAGAGTTTTCTCTCGAAATAATATGTAAGAATACCACGTTATTAGGAAATACAGTGTTGCAGAGTAAAGACAAATACGTACATATTGGAAACACTTTACAAGAAGAATTAACGCATCATAAAATATTAGCTTGTATCTCCTAAACAACACATTGTAACTGGAAAAGATTTGGTGTGGCGTGTACATCTAAACATGTAGCCTGAAAAGAGAACCCACAGGATAATTTTCTTTCCTCAAAATTTTTCAGAAAACCACGTTTTAAGGAAATCCAGCATCGTGCGAAATCATCTTCTTTTTCCTAAACAAAATGTTGTAACTCGAAAAGCTTTGGAGTTGCGTGTATGTGTAAGCATGGAGCCTCAAAAGAGAATGCACAGGAGAGGTTTCCCTCGAAAGAATATGTAAGACTACCACGTTATAAAGAAATACAATTTTGCAGAGTAAAGACAAATAAGTACATATTGGAAACACTTTACGAGAAGAAATAACGCATCGTACAAAATTAACTTGTATCTCCTAAAAAACACGTTGTAACTCGAAAAGATTTGGTGTGGCGTGTACGTCTAAACGTGTAGCCTCAAAAGAGAACCCAGAGGAGAATTTTCATTCGTCAAAATTTGTCAGAAACCACGTTTTGCGGAAATCTCGTATCGTGCGAAATTATCTTGTTTTTCCTAAACAACACATTGTAAACAAAAAAGCTTTGGTGTTGAGTTTATGTCTAAGCGTGTAGCTTCAAAAGAGAATGCACAGGAGAGTTTTCTCTCGAAAGAATATGTAAGAAAACCACCTTATAATGAAATACATTGTTGCAGAGTAAAGACAAATAACTACGTATTGGAAACACTTTAGGAGAAGAATTAACGCATCGTACAAAATTAGCTTGTATCTCCTAAACAACATGTGGCAACTCGAATGGATTTGGTGTGTCGTATACGTCTAAACGTGTAGCCTCAAAAGAGAACCCACAGGAGAGTTTTCTTTCGTCAATATTTTTCATAAAACCACGTTTTAAGGAAACCCCGCATCGTGCGAAATCATCTTCTTTTTCCTAAACAACATGTAGTAACTCGAAAAGCTTTGGTGTTGCGTGCATGTGTAAGCGTGGAGCCTCAAAAGGGAAGGCACAGGAGAGTTTTCTCTCGAAAGAATATGTAAGAATACCACGTTATAAGGAAATACAATATTGCAGAGTAAAGACAAATAAGTACATATTGGTAACACTTTACAAGAAGAAATAACGCATCATTCAAAATTAGCTTGTATCTCCGAAACAACACATTGTAACTCGAAAAGATTTGGTGTGACATGTATGTCTAAACGTGTAGCCTCAAAATAGAACCCACAGGAGAATTTTTTTCATGAAAATTTTTCAGAAACCAAGTTTTAAGGAAATCCCACATCTTGCGAAATTATCTTGTTTTTCATAAACAACACGTGGTAACTCGAAAAGCTTTGGTGTTGCATGTATGACTAAGCATGTAGCCTCAAAGGAGAACGCACAGAAGAGTGTTCTCTCGAAAGAATATGTAAGAATACCACGTTATAAGGAAATACAGAGTTGCAGAGTAAAGACAAATAAGTATGTATTGGAAACACTTTAAGAGAAGAAATAATGCATCGTACAAAATTAGCTTGTATCTCCTAAACAACACGTTGTAACTCGAAAAGATTTAGTGTGGCTCGTACCTCTACACTTGGAGCCTCGAAAGAGAACCCACAGGAGAACTTTCTTTCGTTAAAATTTTTCAGAAAACCACGTTTTATGGAAATCTCGCATTGTGCGAAATTATCTTGTTTTTCCTAAACATCACGTTGTAACTCGAAAATCTTTGGCGTTGCCTGTATGTCTAAGCGTGTAGCCTCAAAAGAGAATGCACAGGAGAGTTTTCCCTCGAAAGAATATGTAAGAATACCACGTTATAAGGAAATACAGTGTTGCAGATTAAAGACAAATAAGTACATATTGGAAGTACTTTACAAGAAGAAATAATGCATCGTACAAAATTTGCTTGTATCTCCTAAACAACACGTTGTAACTCGAAAAGCTTTGGTGTGGCTCACTTGTCTAAACGTGTAGCCTCAAAAGAGAACCCACCGGAGAACTTTCTTTCGTCAAAATTTGTCAGAAAACCACGTTTTAAGAAAATCCACATCGTGCAAAATTTTCTTGTTTTTCCTAAATAACACATTGTAACTCGAAAAGCTTTGGTGTTGTGTGTATGTCTAAACGTGTAGCCTCTAAAGAGAATGCACAGGAGAGTTTTCTCTCGAAAGAACATGTAAGAATACAACGTTATAAGGAAATACAGTGTTGCAGAGTAAAGACAAATACGTACTTATTGGAAACACTTTAAAAGAAGAATTAACGCATCATAAAATATTAGCTTGTATCTCCTAAACAACACATTGTAACTGGAAAAGATTTGGTGTGGCGTGTACATCTAAACATGTAGCCGGAAAAGAGAACCCACAGGATAATTTTCTTTCCTCAAAATTTTTCAGAAAACCACGTTTTAAGGAAATCCAGCATCGTGCGAAATCATCTTCTTTTTCCTAAACAAAATGTTGTAACTCGAAAAGCTTTGGAGTTGCGTGTATGTGTAAGCATGGAGCTTCAAAAGAGAATGCACAGGAGAGGTTTCCCTCGAAAGAATATGTAAGACTACCACGTTATAAAGAAATACAATTTTGCAGAGTAAAGACAAATAAGTACATATTGGAAACACTTTACGAGAAGAAATAACGCATCGTACAAAATTAACTTGTATCTCCTAAAAAAACACGTTGTAACTCGAAAAGATTTGGTGTGGCGTGTACGTCTAAACGTGTAGCCTCAAAAGAGAACCCAGAGGAGAATTTTCATTCGTCAAAATTTGTCAGAAACCACGTTTTGCGGAAATCTCGTATCGTGCGAAATTATCTTGTTTTTCCTAAACATCACATTGTAAATAAAAAAGCTTTGGTGTTGAGTTTATGTCTAAGCGTGTAGCTTCAAAAGAGAATGCACAGGAGAGTTTTCTCTCGAAAGAATATGTAAGAAAACCACCTTATAATGAAATACATTGTTGCAGAGTAAAGACAAATAAGTACGTATTGGAAACACTTTAGGAGAAGAATTAACGCATCGTACAAAATTAGCTTGTATCTCCTAAACAACACGTGGCAACTCGAATGGATTTGGTGTGTCGTATACGTCTAAACGTGTAGCCTCAAAAGAGAACCCACAGGAGAGTTTTCTTTCGTCAAAATTTTTCATAAAACCACGTTTTAAGGAAACCCCGCATCGTGCGAAATCATCTTCTTTTTCCTAAACAACATGTTGTAACTCGAAAAGCTTTGGTGTTGCGTGCATGTGTATGCGTGGAGCCTCAAAAGAGAAGGCATAGGAGAGTTTTCTCTCGAAAGAATATGTAAGACTACCACGTTATAAAGAAATACAATTTTGCAGAGTAAAGACAAATAAGTACATATTGGAAAGACTTTACAAGAAGAAATAACGCATCGTAAAAATTAACTTGTATCTCCTAAACAACACGTTGTAACTCGAAAGGATTTGGTGTGACGTGTATGTCTAAACATGTAGCCTCAAAAGAGATCCCACAGGAGAATTTTCTTTCATCAAAATTTGTCAGAAACCACGTTTTAAGGAAATCTTGCATCGTGCGAAATTATCTTGTTTTTCCTATACAACACGTTGTAACTCGAAAAGCTTTGCTGTTGCGTGTATGTCTAAGCGTGTAGCCTCAAAAGAGAACGCACAGGAGAGTTTCCTCTCGAAATAATATGTAAGAACACCACGTTATAAGGAAATACAGTGTTGCAGAGTAAAGACAAATACGTACGTATTGGAAACACTTTACCAGAAGAATTAACACATCGTACAAAATTAGCTTGTATCTCCTAAACAACACGTTGTAACTCGAAAAGATTTGGTGTGGCTCATACCTCTACACGTGTAGCCTCAAAAGAGAACCCACAGGAGAACTTTCTTTCGTCAATTTTTTTCAGAAACCAGTTTTATGGAAATCTCGCATCGTGCAAAATTATCTTGTTTTTCCTAAACAACAAGTTGTAACTCCAAATGCTTTGGCGTTGCGTGTTTGTCTAAGCGTGTAGCCTCAAAAGTGAATGCACCGGAGAGTTTTCCCTCGAAAGAAAATGTAAGAATACCACGTTATAAGGAAATACAGTGTTGCAGAGTAAAGACTAATAAGTACGTATTGGAAACACTTTAGGAAAAGAAATAATGCATCGTAAAAAAATTTGCTTGTATATCCTAAACAACACGTTTTAACTCGAAAAGATTTAGTGTGGCTCATACGTCTACACGTGTAGCCTCAAAAGAGAACCCACAGGAGAACATTCTTTCGTCAAAATTTGTCAGAAAACCACGTTTTAAGGAAATCCCGCATCGTGCAAAATTATCTTATTTTTACTAAACAACACGTTGTAACTTGAAAAGCTTTGGTGTTGCGTGTATGTCTAAGCCTGTAGCCTCTAAAGGGAACGCACAGGAGAGTTTTCTCTTGTAAGAAAATGTAAGAATACAACGTTATAAGGAAATACAGTTTGCAGAATAAAGACAAATATGTATGTATTGGAAACACTTTACGAGAAGAAATAACGCATTGTAAAAAATTAGCTTGTATCTCCTAAGCAACACGTGCTAACTTGAAAGGATTAGGTGTGGCGTGTACGTCTAAACATGAAGCCTCAAAAGAGAACCTACAGGAGAATTTTCTTTCGTCAAAATTTTTCAGAAAACCACGTTTTAAGGAAATACTGCATCGTGCAAAATCATCTTCTTTTTCCTAAACAACATGTTGTAACTCGAAAAGCTTTGGTGTTGCGTGTTTGTGTAAGCATGGAGCCTCAAAAGAGAAGGCACAGGAGAGTTTTCTCTCGAAAGAATATGTAAGAATACCACGTTTTAAGGAAATAAAATTTTGCAGAGTAAAGACAAGTAAGTACATATTGGAAAAACTTTACAAGAAGAAATAACGCATCGTACAAAATTAACTTGTATCTCCTAAACAACACGTTGTAACTCGAAAAGATTTGGTGTGACGTGTATGTCTAAACATGTAGCCTCAAAAGAGAACCCACAG
Organism: Apodemus sylvaticus; assembly: GCF_947179515.1. Lineage (NCBI taxonomy): Eukaryota > Metazoa > Chordata > Mammalia > Rodentia > Muridae > Apodemus > Apodemus sylvaticus. Next base: position 64,341,866 of record NC_067491.1, on the reverse strand, counting down.
GAGAATTTTATTTCATCAAAATTTGTCAGAAACCACATTTTAAGGAAATCCCGCATCGTGCGAAATCATCTTCTTTTTCCTAAACCACATGTTGTAACTCGAAAGCTTTGGTGTGGCTTGTACCTCTACACGTGAAGCCTCAAAAGAGAACCCACAGGAGAATTTTCTTTCGTCAATTTTTTTTTCAGAAAACCACGTTTTAAGGAAATCCCGCATCATGCGAAATTATCTTGTTTTTCCTTAACAACACGTTGTAACTCGAATAGCTTTGGGGTTGCGTGTATGTCTAAACGTGATGCCTCTAAAGAGAACGCACAGGAGAGTTTTCTCTCGAAAGAATATTTAAGAATACCACGTTATAAGGAAATACATTGTTGCAGAGTAAAGACAAATATGTAGTTATTGGAAACACTTTACGAGAAGAAATAACGCATCTACAAAATTAGCTTGTATCTTCTAAACAACACGTTGTTACTCGAAAAGATTTGGTGTGGCGTGTATGTCTAAACATGTAGCCTCAAAAGGGAACCTACAGGAGAATTTTCTTTCGTCAAAATTTGTCAGAAAACCACGTTTTAAGGAAATCCCGCATCGTGCGAAATTATCTTGTTTTTTCCTAAACAACAGGTTGTAACTCGAAAAGATTTGGTGTTGCGTGTATGTCTAAACGTGATGCCTCTAAAGAGAACGCACAGGAGAGTTTTCTCTCGAAAGAATATTTAAGAACACCACGTTATAAGGAAATACATTGTTGCAGAGTAAAGACAAATACATAGTTATTGGAAACACATTACGAGAAGAAATAACGCATCTACAAAATTAGCTTGTATCTTCTAAACAACACGTTTTAACTCGAAAAGATTTGGTGTGGCGTGTACGTCTAAACATGTAGCCTCAAAAGGGAACCTACAGGAGAATTTTCTTTCGTCAAAATTTGTCAGAAAACCACGCTTTAAGGAAATCCCGCATCGTGCGAAATTATCTTGTTTTTCCTAAACAACAGGTTGTAACTCGAAAAGCTATGGTGTTGCGTGTATTTCTAAGCGTGTAGCCTCAAAAGAGAACGCACAGGAGTGTTTTCTCTCGAAAGAATATGTAAGAATACCACGTTATTTGGAAATACAGTGTTGCAGAGTAAAGACCTATACGTATGTATTGGAACCACTTTACGAAAAGAAATAAAGCATGGTAAAAAATTAGCTTGTATCTCCTAAACAACAGGTTGTAACTCGAAAAGGCATGTTGTGTAGTTTACATCTAAACGTGTAGCCTCAAAAGAGAACCCACAGAGGAATTTTCTTTCGTCAAAATTTTTCAGAAATCACGTTTTTAGGAAATCCCGCATTGTGTCAAATTATCTTGTTTTTCCTAAACAACACGTTGTCACTCGAAAAGCTTTGATGTTATGTGTATGTCTAAGCATGTAGCCTCAAAAGAGAACGCACAGGAGAGTTTTCTCTCGAAAGAATATGTAAGAATACCACGTTATAAGGAAATACAGTGTTGCAGAGTAAAGACAAATACTTACGTATTGGAAACACTTAACGAGAAGAAATAACGCATGGTACAAAATCAGCTTGTATCTCCTAAACAACACGTTGTAACTCGAAAACATTTGGTGTGGTGTTTACATCTAAACGTGTAGCCTCAAAAGAGAACCCACAGGAGAATTTTCTTTCGTCAAAATTTTTTCAGAAAACAACGTTTTAAGGAAATCCCGCATCGTGCCAAATTATCTTGTTTTTCCAAAACAACATGTTGTAACTCGAAAAGCTTTGGTGTTGCATGTATGTCTAAGCGTGTAGCCTCAAAAGAGAATGCACAGTATAGTATTCTCTCGAAAGAATATGTAAAAATACCACGTTATAAGGAAATACAGTGTTGCAGAGTAAAGACAGATACTTACTTATTGGAAGCACTTTACGAGAGGGAATAATACATATTAAAAATTTAGCTTGTATTTCCTAAACAACACGTTGTAACTCGAAAAGATTTGGTGTGGTGTGTACGTTGAAACGTGTAGCCTCAAAAGAGAACACACAGGAGGATTTTCATTCCTCAAAATTTGTCAGAAAACCATGTTTTATGGAAATCCCACATCGTGCGAAATTATACTCTTTTGCTTAAACAACACGTTGTAACTCGAAAAGCTTTCATGTTGCGTGTATGTCTAAACGTGTGGCCTCTAAAGAGAAAGAACAGGAGAGTTTTCTCTCGAAAGAATATATAAGAATACCACGTTATAACGAAATACAGTGTTGCAGAGTAAATACAAATACGCACCTATTGGAAACACTTTACGAGAAGAAATAATGCATCATAAAAAATTAGTTTGTATCTCCTAAACAACACGTTGTATCTCGAAAAGATTTGTTGTGGCATGTGCGTCTAAATGTGTAGCCTCAAAAGAGAACCCACAGGAGAATTTTCATTCGTCAAAATGTCAGAATTCCACGTTTTAAGGAAATCCCGCATCGTGCGAAATTATCTTCTTTTTCTTAAACAACACATTGTAACGTGAAAAGCTTTGGTGTTGCGTGTATGTCTAAGCATGTAGCCTCAAAAGCGAACGCACAGGAGAGTTTTCTCTTGAAAGAAGATGATAGAATACCACGTTGTAAGGAAATACAGTGTTGCAGACTAAAGACAAATACGTACATATTAGAAAGACTTTACAAGAAGAAATAACGCATCATACAACATTAGCTTGTATCTCCTAAAGAACAAGTTGTAACTCGAAAAGATTTGGTGTCGTGTGTACGTCTAAACGTGTAGCCTCAAAAGAGAACCCACAGGAGAATTTTCTTTGGTCAAAATTTTTCAGAAAACCACGTTTTAAGAAAATCCCACATCGTGCGAAATTATCTTGTTTTCCCTAAACAACACGTTGCAACTCGAAAAGCTTTGGTGTTGCGTGAATGTCTAAGCATGTAGCCTCAAAATAGAAGGCACAGGAGAGTTTTCTCTCGAAAGAATATGTAAAAATACCACGTTTTAAGGAAATACAGTGTTGCAGAGTAAAGACAACTATGTACGTATTGGAAACACTTTACGAGAAGAAATAACACGTTGTACAAAATTACCTTGTATCTCCTAAACAACACGTTGTAACTCGAAACGATTTGGTGTGGCATTTACAACTAAACATGAAGCCTCAAAAGAGAACCCACAGGAGAATTTTCTTTCGTCAAAATTTTTCAGAAAACCACGTTTTAAGGAAATTCCGCATCGTGCGAAATCATCTTCTTTTTCCTAAACAACACGTTGTAACTCGAAAAGCATTGGTGTTGCGTGTATGTCTAAGCGTGTAGCCTCAAAAGAGAAGCCACAGGAGTGTTTTCTCTTAAAAGAATATGTATGAATACCACATTATAAGGAAATACAGTGTTGCAGAGTAAAGACAAATACGTCCTTATTGGAAACACTTTATGAGAAGAAATAACGCATCGTAAAAAATTAGCTTGTATCTTCTAAACAACAAGTTGTAACTCTCAAAGATTTGTTGTGGCTTGTACGTCTAAACGTGTAGCCTCAAAAGAGAACCCACAGGAGAATTTTCATTCGTCAAAATTTGTCAGAAAACCACGTTTTAGGAAATCCCATATCGTGCGAAATTATCTTGTTTTTCCTGAAAAACACATTGTAACTCGAAAAGCTTTGGTGTTGCGTGTATGTCTAAGCGTGTAGCCTCAAAAGAGAAGGCAAAGGAGAGTTTTCTCTCGAAAGAATATGTAAGAATACCACGTTATAAAGAAATACAGTGTTACAGAGTAAAGAAAAATATGTACGGATTGGAAACACTTTACGAGAAGAAATAATGCTTCGTGAAAAATTAGCTTGTATCTCTTAAAGAACACGATGTAACTTGAAAAGATTTGGTGTCGCATGTACGTCTAAACGTGTAGCCTCAAAAGAGAACCCACAGGAGAATTTTCTTTCCTCAAAATATGTCAGAAAACCACGGTTTAAGGAAATCCCACATCGTGCGAAATTATCTTGTTTTTCCTAAACAACACGTCGTAACTCGAAAAGCTTTGGTGTTCCATGTATGTCTAAGCGTGTAGCCTCAAAAGAGAAGACACAGGAGAGTTTTCTCTCGAAAGAATTTCGTAAGAATACCACGTTATAAGGAAATACAGTGTTGCAGAGTAAAGACATATATGTACGTATTGGAAACACTTTACGAGAAGAAATAATGCATCGTACAAAATTATCTTGTATCTCCTAAACAACACCTTGTAACTCGAAATATTTTGTGTGGCGTGTACGTCTAAACGTGTAGCCTCAAAAGAGAACCCACAGGAGAATTTTCATTCGTCAAAATTTTTCAGAAAACCATGTTTTAAGGAAATCCCGCATCTTGCGAAATTATCTTGTTTTTCCTAAACAAGACCTTGTAACGCGAAAATCTTTGGTGTTGTGTGTATGTCTAAGCATGTAGCCTCAAAAGAGAAGGCACAGGAGAGTTTTCTCTCGAAAGAATATGTAAGAATACCACGTTATAAGGAAATACAGTGTTGCAGAGTAAAGACAAATATGTAAGTATTAGAAACACTTTACAAGAAGAAATAACGCATCGTACAAAATTAGCTTGTATCTCCTAAACAACAAGTTGTAACTTGAAAAGATTTGGTGTCGAGTGTACGTCTAAATGTGTAGCCTCAAAAGAGAACCCACAGGAGAATTTTCTTTCGTCAAAATTTGTCAGAAAACCACGTTTTAAGGAAATCCCACATCGTGCGAAATTATCTTGTTTTTCCTAAACAACACGTTGTAACTTGAAAAGCTTTGGTGTTGCGTGTATGTCTAAGTGTGTAGCCTCAAAAGAGAAGGTACAGGAGAGTTTTCTCTCGAAAGAATATGTAAGAATACCACGTTATAATGAAATACAGTGTTGCAGAGTAAAAACAAATACGTACTTATTGAAACACTTTATGAGAAGAAATAAGGCATCATACTAAATTAGCTTGTATCTCCTAAACAATACTTTGTAACTCGAAAAGTTTTGATGTGGCGTGTACGTCTAAACGTGTAGCCTCAAAAGAGAACCCACAGGAGAATTTTCATTCATCAAAATTTTTCAGAAAACCACGTTTTAAGGAAATCGTGCGAAATTATCTTGTTTTTCCTAAACAAGACTTGTAACGAGAAAATCTTTGGTGTTGCGTGTATGTCTAAGCATGTAGCCTCAAAAGAGAAGGCACAGGAGAGTTTTCTCTCGAAAGAATATGTACGAATACCACCTTATAAGGAAATACAATGTTGCAGAGTAAAGACAAATATGTACATATTGGAAACATTTTATGAAAAGAAATAATGCATCGTTCTAAATTAGATTGTATCTCCTAATCAACACGTTGTAACTCGAAAAGATTTGGTGAGGCATTTACCACTAAACGTGTAGCCTCAAAAGGGAACCCACAGGAGAATTTTCATTCGTCAAAATTTTTCAGAAAACCACGTTTTAAGGAAATCCCACATCGTGCGAAATTATCTTGTTTTTCCTTAACAAGACCTTGTAACGCGAAAATCTTTGGTGTTGCGTGTATGTCTAAGCGTGTAGCCTCAAACGAGAAGGCACAGGAGAGTTTTCTCTCGAAAGAATATGTCAGAATACCACGTTATAAGGAAATACACTGTTGCAGAGTAAAGACAAATATGTACATATTGGAAACAGTTTATGAGATGAAATAATGCATCGTACTAAATTAGCCTGAATCTCCTAAACAACATGTTGTAACTCTAAAAGATTTGGTGAGGCACTTACATCTAAATGTGTAGCCTCAAAAGAGAACCCACAGGAGAATTTTCTTTCGTCAAAATTTTTCAGAAAACCACGTTTTAATGAAATCCTGCATCGTGCGAAATTATCTTTTTTTTCCTAAACAACACGTTGTAACTCGAAAAGCTTTGGTGTTGCGTGTATGTCTAAGCGTGTAGCCTCAAAAGAGAAAGCACAGGATAGTTTTCTCTCGAAAGAATATGTAAGAATACCACGATATAAGGAAATACAGTGTTGCAGAGTAAAGACAAATACATACGTATTGGAAACACTGTACGGGAAGAAATAACGCATCTTACAAAATTAGCTTGTATCTCCTAAACAACACGTTGAAACTCGAAAAGATTTATGTGGCGTGTACGTCTAAACATGTAGCCTCAAAAGAGAACCCACAGGAGAATTTTCTTTCGTCAAAATTTTTCAGAAAACCACGTTTTAAGGAAATCCCGCATCCTGCGAAATTATCTTGTTTTTCATAAACAACACGTTGTAACTCGAAAAGCATGGTGTTGCCTGTATGTCTAAGCGCGTAGCCTCAAAAGAGAAGGCACAGGATAGTTTTCTCTCGAAAGAATATGTAAGAATACCACGATATAAGGAATTACAGTGTTGCAGAGTAAAGACAAATACATACGTATTGGAAACACTGAACGGGAAGAAATAACGCATCGTACAAAATTAGCTTGTATCTCCTAAACAACACGTTGAAATTCGAAAAGATTTGGTGTGGCGTGTACGTCTAAACATGTAGCCTCAAAAGAGAACGCACAGGAGAAGTCTACAACAGTAAACAACTCGTTGTAACTCGGAAAGATTTGATGTGGCTTGTACGTCTAAACGTGTAGCCTCAAAGGAGAACCCACAGGAGAATATTCTTTTGTCAAATTTGTCAGAAAACCATGTTTTATGGAAATCCCGCATCGTGTAAAATTATCTTGTTTTTCCTAAACAACACTTGTAACTCGAAAAGCTTTGGTGTTGCGTGTATGTCTAATCCTGTAGCCTCAAAAGGGAACGCACAGGAGAGTTTTCTCTTGAAAGAATATGTAAGAATACCACGTTATAAGGAAATACAGTGTTGCAGAATAAAGAAAAATACTTACATTTTGGAAACACTTTATGAGAAGAAATAACGCAACGTACAATATTAGGTTGTATCTCCTAAACAACACGTTGTAACTCGAAAATATTTGGTGTGGTATGTACGTCTAAACCTGTAGCCTCAAAAGAGAACCCACAGGAGAATTTTCTTTCATCAAAATTTGTCAGAAAAACACGTTTTAAGGAAATCTCGCATCCTGCGAAATTATCTTGTTTTTCCTAAACAACACGTTGTCACTCGAAAAGCTTTGGTGTTGCGTTTATGTCTAAGCGTGTAGCCTCAAAAGAGAAGGCACAGGAGAGTTTTCTCTGGAAAGAATATGAAAGAATACGACGTTATAAGGAAATACAGTGTTGCAGAGTAAAGAGAAATACGTACATATTGGAAACACTTTAGGAGAAGAAATAACGCTTCGTAAAAAATTCGCTTGTATCTCCTAAACAACAAGTTGTAACTCGAAAAGATTTGGTGTGGCGTGTACGTCTAAACGTGTAGCCTCAAAAGAGAACCCACAGGAGAATTTTATTTCGTCAAAATTTGTCAGAAAACCACGTTTTAAGGAAATCCCTCATCGTGCGAAATTATCTTGTTTTTCCTAAACAACATGTTGTAACTCGAAAATCTTTGGTGTTGCGTGTATGTCTATGTGTGTAGCCTCAAAAGAGAATGCACAGGAGAGCTTTCTCTCAAAAGAATATGTAAGAATACCACGTTATAAGGAAATACAGTGTTGCAGAGTAAAACAAATACGTACGTATTGGAAAAACTTTAAGAGAAGAAATAATGCATGGAACAAAATTAGCTTGTATCTCCTAAACTACACGTTGTAACTCGAAAAGATTTGGTGTGGCGTTTACATCTAAACGTGTAGCCTCAAAAGGGAACCCACAGGAGAATTTTCTTTCGTCAAATTTTTCAGAAAACCACTTTTTAAGGAAATCCCGCATCGTGCGAAATTATCTTGTTTTTCCTAAACAACACATTGTAATTCGAAAAGCTTTGGTGTTGCGTGTATTTCTAAGCGTGTAGCCTCAATAGAGAACGCACAGGAGCGTTTTCTCTTGAAAGAATATGTAAGAATACCACGTTATAAGTAAATACAGTGGTGCAGAGTAAAGACAAATATGTACGTATTGGAAACACTTTACGACGCAAAATAATGCATCGTTAAAATTAGCTTGTATCTCCTAAACAACACGCTGTAGCTCCAAAAGTCTTGTTGTGGCGTGTACGTCTAAATGTGTAGCCTCCAAAGAGAACCCACAGGAGAATTTTCTTTCGTCAAAATTTGTCAGAAAACCACGTTTATGGAAATCCTGCATCCTGCGAAATTATCTTGTTTTTCCTAAACAACACGTTGTAACTCGAAAAGCTTTGGTGTTGCATGTATGTCTAAGCGTGTATCCTCAAATGAGAACACACAGGAGAGTTTTCTCTCGAAAGAATATGTAAGAATACCACGTTATAAGGAAATACAGTGTTGTAGAGTAAAAACAAATACATAATTATTGGAAACACTTTACGAGAAGAAATAACGCATCGTACAAAATTAGCTTGTATCTCCTAAACAACACCTTGCAACTCGAAATGATTTGGTGTGGCGTGTATGTCTAAACGTGTAGGCTCAAAAGAGAACCCACAGCAGAATTTTCTTTGGTCAAAATTTGTCAGAAAACCACGTTTTATCAAAATACTGCATCCTGCGAAATTATCTTGTTTTTCCTAAACAACATGTTGTAACTCGAAAAGCTTTGGTGTTGCGTGTATGTCTAAGCGTGTTGCCTCAAAAGAGAATGCAGAGGAGAGTTTTCTCTTGAAAGAATATGTAAGAATACCACGTTATAAGGAAATACAGTGTTGCAGAGTATAGACGAATACATATGTATTGGAAACACTTTACGAGAAGAAATAAAGCATCTTACAAAATTAGCTTGTATCTCCTGAAGAACACGTTGTAACTCGAAAAGATTTGGTGTGGCATGTATGTCTAAACGTGTACCCTCAAAAGAGAACCCACAGGAGAATTTTGTTTCGTCAAAAGTTGTCAGAAAACCACGTTTTAAGAAAATCCCGCATCGTGAGAAATTATCTTCTTTTTCCTAAACAAGTTGTAACTAGAAAAGCTTTGGTGTTGCGTGTATGTCTAAGCGTGTAACCTCAAAAGAGAAGGCACAAGAGAGTTTTCTCTCGAAAGAATATGTAAGAATACCACGTTATAAGGAAATACAGTGTTGCAGAGTAAAGACAAATACGTACATATTGCAAACACATAAACTTTACGATAAGAAATAACGCATCGTACAAAATTACCTTGTATCTCCTAAACAACACGTTGTAACTGGAAAAGATTTGGTGTGGCATGTATGTCTAAACGTGTAGCCTCAAAAGAGAACCCACAGGAGAATTTTCCTCTGTCAAAATTTGTCAGAAATCCAAGTTTTATGGAAATCCCGCATCATGTGAAATTATCTTGTTTTTCCTAAACAACACTTTGTAACTCGAAAAGCTTTGGTGTTGCGTGTATGTGTAAGCTAGTAGCCTCAAAAGAGAAGGCACAGGAGATTTTTCACTCGAAGGAATATGTAAGAATACCATCTTATAAGGAAATACAGTGTTGCAGAGTAAAGACAAATACTTAAGTAGAGGAAACACTTTACCAGAAGAAATAATGCATCGTACAAAATTAGCTTGTCTCTCCTAAACAACAAGTTGTAACTCGAAAAGATTTGGTGTGGCGTGTATATCTAAATGTGTAGCCTCAAAAGAGAACCCACAGGAGAATTTTCTTTCGTCAAATTTTTTCAGAAAACCACGTTTTAAGGAAATCCTGCATCGTGCGAAATTATCTTGTTTTTCCTAAAGAACACTTTGTTACTCGAAATACTTTGGTGTTGCGTGTATGTCTAAGGTTGTAGCCTCAAAAGAGAAGGCACAGGAGAGTTTTCTCTAGAAAGAATATGTACGAATACCACGTTATAAGGAAATACAGTGTTGCAGAATAAAGACAAGTACGTATGTATTGGAAACACTTTACAAGAAGAAATAACGCACTGTACAAAATTAACTTGTATCTCCTAAACAACAAGTTGTAACTCGAAAGGTTTTGGTGTGGCGTGTACTTCTAAATGTGTAGCCTCATAAGAGAACCCACAGGAGAATTTTCTTTCTTCAAAATTTTTTCAGAAATCACGTTTTAAGAAATCCCGCATTGTGCGGAATAATCTGGTTCTTCCTAAACAACACGTTGTAACTCGAAAAGCTTGGGTGTTGGGTGTATGTCTAAGCGTGTAGCCTCAAAAGAGAATGCATAGGAGAGTTTTATCTCGAAAGAATATGTAAGAATACCACGTTATAAGGAAATACAGTGTTGCAGAGTAAAGACAAATACTTACGTATTGGAAACACTTTATGAGAAGAAATAACGCATGGAAAAAAATTAGCTTGTATCTCCTAAACTACACGTTGTAGCTTGAAAAGATTTGGTGTGGCGTTTACATCTAAATGTGTAGCCTCAAAATAAAACCCACAGGATAATTTTCTTTCGTCAAAATTTTTCAGAAAACCACGTTTTAAGGAAATCCCACATCATGCGAGAGTATCTTGTTTTTCCTAAACAACATCTTGTAATTCGAAAAGCTTTGGTGTTGCGTGTATGTCTAAGTGTGTAGCCTCAAAAGAGAACACACGGGAGAGTTTTCTCTTGAAAGAATATGTAAGAATACCACGTTATAAGGAAAAACAGTGTTGCAGAGTAAAGACAAATACATACGAATTGGAAACACTTTATGAGGTGAAATAATGCATCATATAAAATTAGCTTGTATCTCCTAAACAACACCTTGTAACTCGAAAGGATTTGGTGTGGCGTGTATGTCTAAACGTGTAGCCTCAAAAGAGAACCCACAGGAGAATTTTCTTTCGTCAACATTTGTCAGAAAATCACGTTTTAAGGAAATACCGCATCGTGCGAAATTATCTTCTTTTTCCTAAATAACAGGTTGTTACTCGTAAAGATTTGGTGTTGCGTGTATGTCTATGCGAGTAGCCTCAAAAGAGAACGCACAGGAGAGTTTTCTCTTGAAAGAATATGTAAGAATACCACGTTATAAGGAAATACAGTGTTGCAGAGTAAAGATAAAAAGGTACGTATTGTAAATACTTTATGAGAAGAAATAATGCATGGTACAAAATTAGCTTGTATCTCCTAAACAACACCTTGTAACTCGAAAGGATTTGGTGCGGCGTGTACGTCTAAACCTGTAGCCTCAAGAGAGAACACAGAGGAGAATTTTCTTTCATCAAAATTTGTCAGAAAACCACGTTTTAAGAAAATCCCTCATAGTGCGAAATTATCTTGTTTTTCCTAAACAACATGTTGTAACTCAAAAAGCTTTGGTGTTGCGTGTATGTCTAAGCATGTATCCTCAAAAGAGAAGGGACAGGAGAGTTTTCTCTCAAAAGAATATGTAAGAATACCACATTATAAGGAAATACAGTGTTGCAGAGTAAAGACAAATACGTACATATTGGAAACACTTTACCAGAAGAAATAACGCTTCATACAAAATTAGCTTGTATCTCCTATACAACACTTTGTAACTCGAAAAGATTTGGTGCGGCGTGTAAGTCTAAACCTGTATCAAAAGAGAACCCACAGGAGAATTTTCTTTCGTCAAAATTTTTTAGAAAACCACGTTTTAAGGAAATCCCGCATCGTGCGAAATTATCTTATTTTTCCTAATCAACACGTTGTAACACGAAATGCTTTGGTTTTGCCTGTATGTCTAAGCGTGTAGACTCAAAAGAAAAGGCACAAGAGAGTTTTCTCTCGAAAGAATATGTAAGAATACCACATTATAAGGAAATATAGTGTTGCAGAGTAAAGACAAATACGTACGTATTGGAAACACTTTACAAGAAGAAATAAAGCATCATAAAAAATTAGCTTGTATCTCCTAAACAACACATTGTAACTCGAAATGATTTGGTGTGTCGTGTATGTCTAAACGTGTAGCCTCAAAAGAGAACCCATAGGAGAATTTTCTTTCTTCAAAATTTGTGAGAAAACCACGTTTTAATGAAATCCAGCATCGTGCGAAATTATTTTGTTTTTTCTAATCAACATGTTGTAACACGAAAATCTTTGGTGTTGCGTGTATGTCTAAGCGTGTAGCATCAAAAAAGAACGCACAGGAGTGTTTTCTCTCGAAATAATATGTAAGAATACCACGTTATAAGGAAATACAGTGTTGCAGAGTAAAGACAAATACGTACGTATTGGAAACACTTTAGGAGAAGAAATAACGCATCGAACAAAATTAGCTTGTATCTCCTAAACAACACGTTGTATCTCGAAAAGATTTGGTGTGGCATGTACGTCTAAACATGCAGTCTATAAAGAGAACCCACAGGAGAATTTGCTTTTGTCAAAATTGTCAGAAAACCACGTTTTAAGGAAATCCCGCATCGTGCGAAATTATCTTGTTTTTCCTAATCAACACGTTGTAATGCGAAAAGCTTTGGTGTTGCATGTATGTCAAAGCGTGTAGTTTTCTATCGAAAGAATATGTAAGAATACCACTTTATAAGGAAATAATACAGTGTTGCAGAATAAAGACAAATACGTACCTATTGGAAACACTTTACGAAAAGAAATAACGCTTCATACAAAATTAGCTTGTATCTCCTAAACAGCACATTGTAACTCGAAAGGATTTGGTGGGGCGTGTACGTGTAAACGTGTAGCCTCAAAACAGAACCCACAGGAGAATTTTCTTTCGTCAAAATTTGTCAGAAAACCACGTTTTAAGGAAATTATCTTTTTTTTCCTAATCAACATGTTCTAACGCGAAAAGCTTTCGTGTTGCGTGTATGACTAAGTGTGTAGCCTCAAAAGAGAATGCACAGGAGAATTTTCTATCGAAAGAATATGTAAGAATACCACCTTATAAGGAAATACAGTGTTGCAGAGTAAAGACAAATACTTACGTATTGGAAACACTTTACAAGAAGAAATAAGGCATGGTACAAAATTAGCTTGTATCTCCTATACAACACATTGTAACTCGAAAAGATTTGGTGTGGTGTGTACGTCTAAACCTCTAGCCTCAAAAGAGAACCCACAGGAGAATTTTCTTTCGTCAAAATTTTTTAGAAAACCACGTTTTAAGGAAATCCCGCATCGTGCGAAATTATCTTATTTTTCCTAATCAACACGTTGTAACTCGAAATGCTTCGGTGTTGCGTGTATGTCTAAGCGTGTAGACTCAAAATAGAAGGTACAGGAGAGTTTTCTCTTGAAAGAATATGTAAGAATACCATGTTATAAGGAAATACAGTGTTGCAGAGTAAAGACAAATACGTATATATTGGAAAAACTTTACGAGAAGAAATAATGCTTCTAACAAAATTAGCTTGTATCTTTTAGACATACACGCAACACCAAAGCTTTTCGCGTTACAACATGTTGATAAGGAAAAACAAGATAATTTCCTTAAATCGTGTTTTTCTTACAAATTTTGACGAAAGAAAATTCTCCTGTGGGTTCTGTTTTGAGGCTACATGTTTACACGTACACACCACACCAAATCTTTTCGAGTTACAACATGCTGTTTTGGAGATACAAGCAAATTTTGTATGATGCGTTATTTCTTTTCGTAAAGTGTTTCCAATAGGTACGTATTTGTCTTTACTCTGCAACACTGTATTTCCTTATAAGGTGGTATTCTTACATATTCTTTCGATAGAAAACTCTCCTGTGCATTCTCTTTTGAGGCTACACGCTTAGACATACACACAACACCAAAGCTTTTCACGTTACAACGTGTTAATTAGGAAAAACAAGATAATTTCCTTAAAACGTGGTTTTCTGACAAATTTTGAGGAAAGCAAATTCTCCTGTGGGTTCTGTTTTGAGGCTACACGTTTACATGTACACGCCACACCAAATCTTTTCGAGATGCAACGTGTTGTTTAGGAGATACAAGTTAATTTTGTATGATGCGTTATTTCTTTTCATAAAGTGTTTCCAATAGGTACATATTTGTCTTTACTCTGCAACACTGTATTTCCTTATAAGGTGGTATTCTTACATATTCTTTCGATAGAAAACTCTCCTGTGTGTTCTGTTTTGAGGCTACACGCTTAGACATACACGCAACACCAAAGCTTTTCGCATTAAAACGTGTAGATTAGGAAAAACAAGATAATTTCGCACGATGCGGGATTTCCTTAAAACGTGGTTTTCTGACAATTTTGACGAAAGAAAATTTTCCTGTGGGTTCTCTTTATGGGCTACACGTTTAGACGTACACGCCACACCAAATCTTTTCGAGTCACAACGTGCTGTTTAGGAGATACGAGCTAATTTTTTATGATGCATTATTTCTTTTCGTAAAGTGTTTCCAATAGGAACCTATTTGTCTTTACTCTGCAACACTGTATTTCCTTATAAGGTGGTATTCTTACATATTCTTTCGATAGAAAACTCTCCTGTGTGTTCTGTTTTGAGGCTACACGCTTAGACATACACGCAACACTAAAGCTTTTCGCGTTACAACGTGTTGATTAGAAAAAACAAGATAATTTCGAACGATGCGGGATTTCCATAAAACGTGGTTTTCTGACAATTTTGACGAAAGAAAATTTTCCTGTGGGTTCTCTTTATGGGCTACACGTTTAGACGTAAATGCCACACCAAATCCTTTCGAGTTACAACGTGTTGTTTAGGAGATACAAGCTAATTTTGTATGATGCGTTATTTCTTCTTGTAAAGTGTTTCCAATATGTACATATTTGTCTTTACTCTGCAACACTGTATTTCCTTATAACGTGGTATTCTTACATATTCTTACAAGAGAAAACTCTCCTGTGCCTTATCTTTTGAGGCTACATGCTTAGAAATACACGCAACACCAAAGCTTTTCGAGTTACAACGTGTTGTTTAGGAAAAACAAGATAATTTCCCACGATGCGGGATTTCCTTAAATCGTGGTTTTCTGAAAAAATGTTGACTAAAGAAAATTCTCCTGTGGGTTCTCTTTTGAGGCTACACGTTTAGACGTACACGCCACACCAAATCTTTTCGAGTTACAACGTGTTGTTTAGGAGATACAAGCTAATTTTTTACTATGCGTTATTTCTTCTTGTAAAGTGTTTCCAATACGTACGTATTTGTCTTTACTCTGCAACACTGTATTTCCTTATAACGCGGTGTTCTTACATATTCTTTCGAGGGAAAACTCTCCGGTGCATTCTCTTTTGAGGCTACACACTTAGACATACACGCAACACCAAAGATTATCGAGTTCCAACATGTTCTTTAGGAAAAACAAGATAATTTTGCACGATGCAGGATTTCATTAAAACGTGGTTTTCTGACAAATTTTTATGAAAGAAAATTCTCCTGTGGGTTCTCTTTTGAGGCTACACATTTAGAAGTACACGTCACACCAAATCTTTTTGAGTTACATCGTGTTGTTTATTAGATACAAGCTAATTTTGTACCATGCGTTATTTCTTCTCGTAAAGTGTTTCCAATACTTACATATTTGTTTTTACTCTGCAACACTGTATTTCCTTATAAGGTGGTATTCTTACATATTCTTTTGAGAGAAAACTCTCCTGTGCGTTCTCTTTTGAGGCTTCAAGCTTAGACATACACGCAACACCAACGCATTTCGCGTTACAACATGTTGATTAGGAAAAACAAGATAATTTCTTTAAAACGTGCTTTTCTGAAAATTTTGACGAAAGAAAATTCTCCTGTGGGTTCTGGTTTGAGGCTACACGTTTACACATACACGCCACACCAAATCTTTCCGAGTTACAACGTGCTGTTTAGGAGATACAAGCTAATATTTTATGATGCGTTATTTCTTTTCGTAAAGTGTTTCCAATAGGAATGTATTTGTCTTTACTCTGCAACACTGTATGTCCTTATAAGGTGGTATTCTTACATATTCTTTCGATAGAAAACTCTCCTGTGCGTTCTCTTTTGAGGCTCCACTCTTAGACATACACGCAACATCAAAGGTTTTCGCGTTACAACGTGTTGATTAGGAAAAACAAGATAATTTCGCACGATGCGGGATTTCCTTAAAACGTGGTTTTCTGACAATTTTGATGAAAGAAAATTTTCCTGTGGGTTCTCTTTATGGTCTACACGTTTAGACGTACATGCCACACCAAATCCTTTCGAGTTACAACGTGTTGTTTAGGAGATACAAGCTAATTTTGTATGATGCTTTATTTCTTCTTGTAAAGTATTTCCAATACGTACATATTTGTCTTTACTCTGCAACACTGTATTTCCTTATAACGTGGTATTCTTACATATTCTTACAAGAGAAAACTCTCCTGTGCCTTATCTTTTGAGGCTACATGCTTAGACATACAAGCAACACCAAAGCTTTTCGAGTTACAACGTGTTGTTTAGGAAAAACAAGATAATTTCCCACGATGCGGGATTTCCTTAAATCGTGGTTTTCTGAAAAAATGTTGACTAAAGAAAATTTCCTGTGGGTTCTCTTTTGAGGCTACACGTTTCGGCGTACACGACACAACAAATCATTTCGAGTTACAATGTGTTGTTTAGGAGATACAAGCTAATTTTGTACAATGCTTTATTTCATCTCGTAAAGTTTATGGCTTTCCAATACATACGTATTTGTCTTTACTCTGCAACACTGTATTTCCTTATAACGTGGTATTCTTACAAATTCTATCGAGAAAAAACTCACCTGTGCGTTCTCTTTTGAGGCTACACGCTTAGACATACACGCAACACCAAAGCTTTTCGAGTTACAACGTGTTGTTTAGGAAAAACAAGATAATTTCGCACGATGAGGGATTTCCTTAAAACGTGGTTTTCTGAAAAATTTGACGAAAGTCAATTCTCCTGTGGGTTCTCTTTTGAGGCTACAGGTTTAGACGTACATGCCACACCAAATATTTTCGAGTTACAATGTGTTGTTTAGGAGATACAATCTAATTTTGTACCATGCGTTATTTCTTCTCATAAAGTATTTACAATACATGTCTTTTTATCTTTACTCTGCAACACTGTATTTCCTTATAACGTGGTATTCTTACATATTCTTTCGAGAGAAAACTCTCCTGTGCGTTCTCTTTTGAGTCTACACGCTTAGACATACACGCAACACTAAAGCTTTGCGAGTTACAACATGTAGTTTAGGAAAAACAAGATAATTTCGCACGATGCGGGATTTCCTTAAAACGTGGTTTTCTGAAAAATTTTGACCAAAGAAAATTCTCCTGTGGGTTCTCTTTTGAGACTACACGTTTAGATGTAAACGCCACACCAAATCTTTTCGAGTTACAACGTGTTGTTTAGGAGATACAAGCTAATTTTGTACCATGCGTTATTTCTTCTACTAAAGTGTTTCCAATACATACATATTTGTCTTTACTCTGCAACACTGTATTTTCTTATAACGTGGTATTCTTACATATTGTTTTGAGAGAAAACTCTCCTGTGCGTTCTCTTTTGAGGCTACACGCTCAGACATACACGCAACACCAAAGCTTTTCGAGTTACAACATGTTGTTTAGGAAAAACAAGATAATTTCGCAAGTTGCGGGATTTCCTTGAAACGTGGTTTTCTGACATATTTTGACGGAAGAAAATTCTCCTGTGGGTTCTCTTTTGAGGCTACACATTTAGACGTACATGCCACACCAAATCCTTTTGAGTTACAACTTGTTGTCTAGGAGTTATAAGCTAATCTTGTAAGATGCGATATTTCTTCTCATAAAGTGTTTCCAATAAGTACGTATTTGTCTTTACTCTGCAACACTGTATTTCCTTATAATGTGGTATTCTTACATATTCTTTCGAGAGATAACTCTCCTGTGCGTTCTCTTTTGAGGCTACACACTTAGACATACACGCCACACCAAATCTTTTCGAGTTACAACGTGTTGTTTAGGAGATAAAATCTAAATTTTTACGATGCGTTATTTCTTCTTGTAAAGTGTTTCCAATATATACGTATTTTTCTTTACTCTGCAACACTGTATTTCCTTATAACGTGGTATTCTTACATATTCTTTCGAGAGAAAACTCTCCTATGTGTTCTCTTTTGAGGCTACACGCTTAGACGTACAAGCAACACCAAAGCTTTTCGAGTTACAACGTTTTGTTTAGGAAAAACAAGATAATATCGCACGATGCGGGATTTCCTTAAAACGTGGTTTTCTGACAAATTGTGACGAAAGAAAATTCTCCTGTGGGCTCTCTTTTGAGGCTACACGTTTAGACGTAAACGCCACACCAAGACTTTTCGAGTTACGACGTGTTGTTTAAGAGATACAAGCTAATTTTTACGGTGCGTTATTTCTTCTTGTAAAGTGTTTCCAAAACATATGAATTTGTTTTTATTCTGCAACACTGTGTTTCCTTATAACGTGGTATTCTTACATATTCTTTCCAGAGAAAACTCTCCTGTGCGTTCTCTTTGAGGCTACACGCTTAGACATACACGCAACACCAAACCTGTTCAAATTACAACGTGTTGTTTAGGAAAAACAAGATAATTTCGCACGATGCAGGTTTTCCTTAAAACGTGGTTTTCTGACAAATTTTGACAAGAGAAAATTCTCCTCTGGGTTCTCTTTTGAGGCTACACGTTTAGAGGTACACGCCACACCAAATCTTTTCGAGTTACAACGTGTTGTTTAGGAGATACAAGCTTATTTTGTAAGATGCGTTATTTTTTCTTGTATAGTGTTTCAAATACATAATTATTTGTCTTTACTCTGCAACAATGTATTTCCTCATAACGTGGTATTCTTGCATATTCTTTCGAGAAAAAACTCTCCTGTGCGTTCTCTTTTGAGGCCACACGTTTCGACATACACGCAACACCAAAGCTTTTCGAGTTACAACATGTAGTTTAGGAAAAACAAGATAATTTCACACTATTTGGGATTTCCTTAAAACGTGGTATTCTGAAAAATTTTGACAAAAGAAAATTCTCCTGTGGGTTCTCTTTTGAGGCTACACTTTTAGATGTAAACGCCACACCAAATATTTTCGAGTTACAAAGTGTTGTTTAGGAGATACAAGCTAATTTTTACCATGCGTAATTTCTTCTCATAAAGTGTTTCCTATACGTACTTATTTGTCATTACTCTGCAACACTGTATTTCCTTATAACGTGGTATTCTTACATATTCTTTCGAGAGAAAACTCTCCTGTGCGTTCTGTTTTGAGGCTACATGCTTACAAATACACGCAACACCCAAGCTTTTCAAGTTACAACGTGTTGTTTAGGAAAAACAAGATAATTTCGCACAATGCGGGATTTCCTTAAAACGTGGTTTTCTGAAAAATTTTGACAAAAGAAAATTCTCCTGTGGGTTCTCTTTTGAGGCTACACTTTTAGATGTAAATGCCACACCAAATATTTTCGAGTTACAAAGTGTTGTTTAGGAGATACAGGCTAAATTTTTACCATGCGTAATTTCTTCTCAAAAAGTGTTTCCTATACGTACTTATTTTTCATTACTCTGCAACACTGTATTTCTTTTTAACGTGGTATTCTTACATATTCTTTCGAGAGAAAACTCTCCTGTGCATTCTGTTTTGAGGCTACACGCTTACAAATACACGCAACACCCAAGCTTTTCAAGTTACAACGTGTTGTTTAGGAAAAACAAGATAATTTCGCACGATGCGGGATTTCCTTAAAACGTGATTTTCTGAAAAGTTTTGACGAAAGAAAATTCTCCTATGGGTTCTCTTTTGAGGCTACACTTTTAGACGTACACACCACACCAAATCTTTACGAGTAACAACGTGTTGTTTAGGAGATACAAGCTAATTTTGTACGATGCGTTATTTCTTCTCGTAAAGTGTTTCCAATACGTAAGTATTTGTCTTTACTCTGCAACGCTGTATTTCCTTATAACTTGGTATTCTTACATATTCTTTCAAGAGAAAACTCTCCTGTGCCTTCTCTTTTGAGGCTACACGCTTAGACATACGGGCAACACCAAATCTTTTCGAGTTGCAACGTGTTGTTTAGGAATAACAAGATAATTTCGCACGATGCAGGATTTCGTTAAAACGTGATTTTCTGAAAAATTTTGACGAAAGGAAATTCTCCTATGGGTTCTCTTTTGAAGTGACACATTTAGACGTACACGCCACACCAAATCTTTTCGAGTTACATCGAGTTGTTAGGAGATACAAGCTAATTTTATACAATGCGTTATTTCTTCTCTTAAGTGTTTCCAATACATACGTATTTGTCTTTACTCTGCAACACTGTATTTCCTTATAACGAGGTATTCTTACATATTCTTTCGAGCGAAAACTCTCCTGTGCCTTCTCTTTTGAGGCTATACACTAGGACATACACGCAACATGAAAGCTTTTCGAGTTACAACATGTTTTTTAGTAAAAAAAGATAATTTTGCACGATGTGGGATTTCCATAAAACGTGGTTTTCTGAAAAATTTTGACGAAAGAAAATTCTCCTGTGGGTTCTCTTTTGAGGCTACACGTTTAGATGTAAATGCCACACCAAATCTTTTTGAGTTACAATGTGTTGTTTAGGAGATACAAGCTAATTTTTTACGATGCTTTAATTCTTCTCATAAAGTGTTTCCAATACGTACGTATTTGTCTTTACTCTGCAACATTGTATTTCCTTATAACGTGGTATTCTTACATATTCTTTTGAGAGAAAACTATCCTGTGCGTTCCCTTTTGAGGCTACACACTTAGACATACAGGTACCACCAAAGCTTTTCGAGTTACAACGTGTTTTTTATGAAAAACAAGATAATTTCGCATGATGCAGATTTCCTTAAAACGTGGTTTTCTGACAAATTTTGACAAAATAAAATTCTCCAGTGGGTTCTTTTTTGAGGCTACACATTTAGACGTACACGCCACACCAATTCTTTTCGAGTTACCACGTGTTGTTTAGGAGATACAAGCTAATTTTTTACGATGCGTTATTTCTTCTCTTAAAGTGTTTCCAATACGTACGTATTTTTCTTTACTCTGCAACACTGTATTTCCTTATAACGTGGTATTCTTACATATTCTTTCAAGAGAAAACTATCCTGTGCGTTCCCTTTTGAGGCTACACACTTAGACATACAGTCAACACCAAAGCTTTTCGAGTTACAACGTGTTGTTTATGAAAAACAAGATAATTTCCCACTATGCGGGATTTCCTTAAAACGTGCTTCTGAAAAAATTTTGACGAAAGAAAGTTCTCCTGTGGGTTCTCTTTTGAGGCTACACGTGTAGAGGTACGAGCCACACCAAATCTTTTCGAGTTACAGCGTGTTGTTTAGGAGATACAAGCTAATTTTGTACGATGCGTCATTTCTGCTCTTAAAGTGTTTCCAATAGTATTTGTCTTTACTCTGCAACACTGTATTTCCTTATAACGTGGTATTCTTACATATTCTTTCGAGAAAAAAACTGTCCTGTGCGTTCTCTTTTGAGGCTATAAGCTTAGACATACATGCAAAACCAAAGCTTTTCGAGTTACAACGTGTTGTTTAGGAAAAACAAGATAATTTCGCACGATGCGAGATTTCCTTAAAACGTGGTTTCTGACAAATTTTGATGAAAGAAAATTCTCCTGTGCGATCTCTTTTGAGGCTACACGTTTAGACATACACGTAACACCAAATCTTTTCGAGTTACAACATGATCTTTAGGAGATACAAGCTAATTTTTTATGATGCGTTATTTCTTCTCCTAAAGTGTTTCCAATATATACTTATTTGTCTTTACTCTGCAAAATTGTATTTCCTTATAACGTGGTATTCTTAAATATTCTTTCTAGAGAAAACTCTCCTGTGCCTTCTCTTTTGAGGCTCCACGCTTACACATACTCGCAACACCAAAGCTTTTCGAGTTACAACATGTTGTTTAGGAAAAAGAAGATGATTTCGCACGATGCAGGATTTCCTTAAAAAGTGGTTTTCTGAAAAATTTTGACGAAAGAAAATTCTCCTGTGGGTTCTCTTTTGAGGCTACACGTTTAGACGTACACGCCACACCAAATCTTGTCGAGTTACAATGTGTTGCTTAGGAGATACAAGCTAATTTTGTACGATGCATTAATTCTTCTCGTAAAGTGTTTCCAATATGTATGTATTTGCCTTTACTCTGCAACATTGTATTTCCTTATAACATGGTATTCTTACATATTCTTTCAAGAGAAAACTATCCTGTGCATTCCCTTTTGAGGCAACACACTTAGACATATAGGCAACACCAAAGCTTTTCGAGTTACAACGTGTTGTTTAGGAAAAACAAGATAATTTCGCATGATGCGGAATTTCCTTAAAACGTGGTTTTCTGACAAATTTTGACGAAAGAAAGTTCTCTTGTGGGTTCTCTTTTGAGGATACACGTGTAGACGTACGAGCCACACCAAATATTTTTGAGTTACAAAGTGTTGTTTAGGAGATACAAGCAAATATTTTATGATGCGTTATTTCTTCTCGTAAAGTGTTTCTAATACGTACATATTTGTGTTTACTCTGCAACACTGTATTTCCTTATAACGTGGTATTCTTATATATTCTTTCGAGGGAAAACTCTTCTGTGCATTCTCTTTTGAGGCTACATGATTAGACAAACACGCAACACCAAAGCTTTTCGAGTTACAGCATGTTGTTTAGGAAAAAGAAGATGATTTCGCACGATGCGGGATTTCCTTAAAACCCGGTTTTCTGAAAAATTTTGACGAAAGAAAATTCTCCTGTGGGTTCTCTTTTGAGGCTACATATTTAGACGTACACGCCACACCAAATGTTTTCGAGTTACAACGTGTTGTTTAGGAGAGACAAGCTAATTTTTTATAATGCGTTAATTCTTCTTGTAAAGTGTTTCCAATACGTATATATTTGTCTTTACTCTGCAACACTGTATATCCGTATAACATGGTATTCTTACATATTCTTTCGAGAGAAAACTATCCTGTGCTTTCCCTTTTGAGGCTAACCACTTAGACATACAGGCAACACCAAAGCTTTTCGAGTTACAACGTGTTGTTTATAAAAAACAAGATAATTTCGCACGATGCGGGATTTCCTTACAACTTGGTGTTCGGACAAATTTTGACGAAAGAAAATTCTCCTGTGGGTTCTCTTTTGAGGCTTCACGTTTAGACGTGCACGCCACACCTAATCCTTTTGAGTTTCCACATGTTGTTTAGGAGATACAAGCTAATTTTGTACGATGCGTTATTTCTTCTCATAAAGTGTTTCCAATACGTATGTATTTGTCTTTACTCTGCAACACTCTATTTCCTCATAACGTTGTATTCTTACATGTTCTTTCGAGAGAAAACTCTCCTGTGCATTCTCTTTAGAGGCTACACGCTTAGACATACACGCAACACCAAAGCTTTTCGAGTTACAACGTGTTGTTTAGGAAAAACCAGATAATTTTGCACGATGCGGGATTTCCTCAAAACGTGGTTTTCTGACAAATTTTAACGAAAGAAAGTTCTCCTGTGGGTTCTCTTTTGAGGCTACATATTTAGACGTATGAGCCACACCAAATCTATTCGAGTTACAACTTGTTGTTTAGGAGATACAAGCAAATTTTGTAAGATGCGTTGTTTCTTCTTGTAAAGTGTTTCCGATACGTACTTATTTGTCTTTACTCTGCAACACTGTATTTCTTTATAAGGTGGTATTCTTACATATTCTTTCGAGGGAAAACTCTCCTGTGCATTCTCTTTTGAGGCTACACGCTTAGACACACACGCATCGCCAAAGCTTTTCGAGTTACAACGTGTTGTTTAGGAAAAACAAGATAATTTCGCATGATGTGAGATTTCCATAAAACGTGGTTTTCTGAAAAATTTTGACGCAAGAAAGTTCCCCTGTGGGTTCTCTTTTGAGGCTACATGTTTAGACGTACACATCACACCAAATCTTTTCGAATTACAACGTGTTTTTTAGGAGATACAAGCTAATTTTTTACGATGCATTATTTCTTCTCCTAAAGTGTTTCCAATACGTTCTTATTTGTCTTTAGTCTGCAAAATTGTATTTCCTTATAACGTGGTATTCTTACTTATTCTTTCGAGAGAAAACTCTCCTGTGCGTTCTCTTTTGAGGCTCCACGCTTACACATACACGCAACACCAAAGCTTTTCGAGTTACAACATGTTGTTTAGGAAAAAGAAGATGATTTCGCACGATGCGGGATTTCCTTAAAACGTGGTTTTCTGAAATATTTTGAAGAAAGAAAATTCTCCTGTGGGTTCTCTTTTGAGGCTACATGTTTACATGTACACGTCACACAAAATCTTTTCAAGTTATAACGTGTTGTTTAGGAGATACAAGCTAATATTGTACGATGCATTAATTCTTCTCGTAAAGTGTTTCCAATAGGTAAGTATTAGTCTGTACTCTGCAACACTGTATTTCCTTATAACGTGGTATTCTTACATATTCTTTCGAGAGAAAACTATCCTGTGCGTTCCCTTTTGAGGCTACACACATAGACATACAGGCAACACCAAAGCTTTTCGAGTTACAACGTGTTGATTATGAAAAACAAGATTATTTTGCACGATGCGGGATTACCTTAAAACGTGGTTTTCTGACAAATTTTGATGAAAGAAAATTCTCCTGTGGGTTCTCTTTTGAGGCTCCACGTTTAGACCTACACGCCACACCAAATCCTTTCGAGTTACCATGTGTTGCTTAGGAGATACAAGCTAATTTTTTTTTACGATGCGTTATTTCTTCTCGTAAAGTGTTTCCAATATGTCCGTAATTGTCTTTATTCTGCAACACTGTATTTCCTTATAGCATTGTATTCTTACATGTTCTTTCGAGAGAAAACTCTCCTGTGCATTCTCTTTAGAGGCTACACGCTTAGACATATACGCAACACCAAAGCTTTTCGAGTTACAACGTGTTGTTTAGGAAAAACAAGATAATTTTGCAAGATACGGGATTCCTTAAAACGTGGTTTTCTGACAAATTTTTACCAAAGAAAGTTCTCCTGTGGGTTCTCTTTTAAGGCTACACATTTAGACGTACGAGCCACACCAAATCTTTTAGAATTACAACGTGGTGTTTAGGTGATACAAGCAAATATTGTACGATGCGTTATTTCTTCTCATAAAGTGTTTCCAATACGTACTCAATTGTCTTAACTCTGCAACACTGTATTTCCTTATAATGTGGTATTCTTACATATTCTTTCGAGGGAAAACTCTCCTGTGCGTTCTCTTTTGAGGCTACACGCTTAGACATACACGCAACGCCAAAGATTTTCGAGTTACAACGTGTTGTTTAGGAAAAACAAGATAATTTCGCACGATGCGGGATTTCCTTAAAACGTGCTTTCTAACAAATTTTGATGAAAGAAAATTCTCCTGTGGGTTCTCTTTTGAGGCTACACGTTTAGACGTACACGCCACACCAAATCCTCTCGAGTTACCACGTGTTGTTTAGGAGACACAAGATAATTTTTTACGATGCGTTATTTCTTCTTGTAAAGTGTTTCCAATATGTACGTATTTGTTTTTACTCTGCAACACTGTATTTCCTTATAACATTGTATTCTTACATGTTCTATCGAGAGAAAACTCTCTTGTGCATTCTCTTTAGAGGCTACATGCTTAGACATACACGCAAGACCAAAGCTTTTCGAGTTACAACGTGTTCTTTAGGAAAACAAGATAATTTTGCACGACGCGGGATTTCCTTAAAATGTCGTTTTCTGACAAATTTTGACGAAAGAAAGTTCTCCTGTGGGTTCTCTTTTGAGGCTACAGGTGTATACGTACGAGCCACACCAAATCTTTTCAAGTTACAACGTGTTGTTTAGGAGATACAAGCAAATTTTGTACGATGCATTATTTCTTCTCATAAAGTGTTTCCAATACATACTTATTTGTCTTTACTATGCAACACTGTATTTCCTTATAACGTGGTATTCTTACATATCCTTTCGAGGCAAAACTCTCCTGTGCTTTCTCTTTTGAGGCTACACGCTTAGACAAACACGCTACGCCAAAGCTTTTTGAGTTACAACGTGTTGTTTAGGAGAAACAAGATAATTTCGCATGATGCGAGATTTCCATAAAACATGGTTTTCTGAAAATTTTTGACGAAAGAAAATTCTCCCGTGTGTTCTCTTTTGAAGCTCTACGTGTAGAGGTATGAGCCACACCAAATCCTTTCGAGTTACAACGTGTTGTTTAGGGGATACAAGCTAATTTAGTACGATGCGTTATTTCTTCTCTTAAAGTGTTTCCAATACGTACTTATTTGTCTTTACTCTGCAACACTGTATTTCCTTATAACGTGGTATTCTTTCATATTCTTTTGAGAGAAAACTCTCCTGTGCGTTCTCTTTTGAGGCTACAAGCTTAGACATACACGCAAAACCAAAGCTT
Organism: Apodemus sylvaticus; assembly: GCF_947179515.1. NCBI lineage: Eukaryota > Metazoa > Chordata > Mammalia > Rodentia > Muridae > Apodemus > Apodemus sylvaticus. Next base: position 64,315,558 of record NC_067491.1, on the reverse strand, counting down.
TTCGAGTTACAACGTGTTGTTTAGGAAAAACAAGATAATTTCGCACGATGCGAGATTTCCTTAAAATGTAGTTTCTGACAAATTTTGATGAAAGAAAATTCTCCTGTGGGTTCTCTTTTGTGGCTACACGTTTAGACATACACGTCACACCAAATCTTTTCGAGTTACAACGTGTTGTTTAGGAGATACAAGTTAATTTTTTACGATGCGTTATTACTTCTCGTAAAGTGTTTCCAATATGTACTTATTTGTCTTTACTCTGCTACACTGTATTTCCTTATAACGTTGCATTCTTACATATTCTTTCGAGAGAAAACTATCCTGTGCCTTCTCTTTTGAGGCTCCATGCTTACACATACACGCAACACCAAAGCTTTTCGAGTTACAACATGTTGTTTAGGAAAAAGGAGATGATTTTGCACGATGCGGGATTTCCTTAAAACGTGGTTTTCTGAAAAATTTTGACGAAAGAAAATTCTCCTGTGGGTTCTCTTTTGAGGCTTCACGTTTAGACGTGCATGCCACACCAAATCCTTTCGAGTTACCACGTATTGTTTAGGAGATACAAGCTAATATTGTACGATGCGTTATTTCTTCTCTTAAAGTATTTCCAAAATGTACATGTTTGTCTTTACTCTGCAACACTGTATTTCCTTATAACGTGGTATTCTTACATATTCTGTCGAGAGAAAGCTATCCTGTGTGTTCCCTTTTGAGGCTACACACTTAGACATACAGGCAACACCAAAGCTTTTCGAGTTACAACGTGTTGTTTATGAAAAACAAGATAATTTCGCACTATGCGGGATTTCCTTAAAACGTGGTGTTCTGACAAAATTTGACGAAGGAAAATTCTCCTGTTGGTTCTCTTTTGAAGCTACACGTTTAGAAGTGCATGCCACACCAAATCTTTTCGTGTTACCACGTGTTGTTTAGGAGATATAAGCTAAGTTTGTACGATGAGTTATTTCTTCTCCTAAAGTGTTTCCAATAAGTAAGTATTTGTCTTTTCTCTGCAACACTGTATTTCCTTATAACGTTGTATTCTTACATGTTCTTTCGAGATAAAAATCTCCTGTGCATTCTCTTTAGAGGCTACACGCATAGACATACACGTAACACCAAAGCTTTTCGTGTTACAACGTGTTGTTTAGGAAAAACAAGTTAATTTTGCACGATGCGGGATATCCTTAAAACGTGGTTTTCTGACAAATTTTGACGAAAGAAAGTTCTCTTGTGGGTTCTCTTTTGAGGCTACACGTTTAGACGTACGAGGCACACCAAATCTTTTCGAGTTACAACGTGTTGTTTAGGAGATAGAAGCAAATATTTTACGATGCGTTATTTCTTCTCGTAAAGTGTTTCCAATACGTACTTATTTGTCTTTACTCTGCAACATTGTATTTCCTTATAACGTGGTATAAGGTACATATTCTTTCGAGGGAAAACTCTCCTGTGCATTCTCTTTTGAGGCTACATGCCTAGACAAACACACAACACCAAAGCTTTTCGAGTTACAACGTGTTGTTTAGGAAAAACAAGATAATTTCGCACGATGTGAGATTTCCATAAAACGTTGTTTTCTGAAAAATTTTGATGAAAGAAAGTTCTCCTGTGGGTTCTCTTTTGAGGCTACACGTGTAGAGGTCCGAGCCACACCAAATCTTTTCAAGTTACAACGTGTTGTTTAGGAGATACAAGCTAATTTTGTACGATGCCTTATTTCTTCTCTTAAAGTGTTTCCAATAAGTACGTATTTGTCTATACACTGCAACAGTGTATTTTCTTATAACGTGGTATTCTTACATATTCTTTAGAGAGAAAACTCTCCTGTGCGTTCTCTTTTGAGGCTACATGCTTAGACATACACGCAACACCAAAGCTTTTGTATTTACAACGTGTTGTTTAGGAAAAACAAGATAATTTAGCACGATGCGAGATTTCTTTAAACGCGGTTTCGGACAAATTTTGATGAAAGAAAATTGTCCTGTGGGTTCTCTTTTGAGGCTACACATTTAGACATACACGTCACACCAAATCTTTTCGAGTTACAACGTGTTGTTTAGGAGATACAAGTTAATTTCATACGATGTGTTATTTCTTCTCCTAAAGTGTTTCCAATATGTACTCATTTGTCTTTACTCTGCAAAATTGTATTTCCTTATAACGTGGTATTCTTACATATTCTTTCGAGAGAAAAATCTCCTGTGCCTTCTCTTTTGAGGCTCCACACTTACACATACACGCAACACCAAAGGTTTTCGAGTTACAACATGTTGTTTAGGAAAAAGAAGATGATTTCGCACGATGCGGGATTTCCTTAAAATTTTCTGAAAAATTTTGAAGAAAGAAAATTCTCCTGTGGGTTCTCTTTTGAGGCTCCACATTTAGATGTACACGCCACACCAAATCCTTTCGAATTACCACGTGTTGCTTAGGAGATACAAGCTAATTTTGTACGATGCGTTATTTCTTCTCGTAAAGTGTTTCCAATACTTACTTATTTGTCTTTACTCTGCAACACTGTATTTCCATATAACGCTGTATTCTTACATGGTCTTTCGAGATAAAACTCTCCTGTGCATTCTCTTTAGAGGCTACACGCTTAGACATACACGCAACACCAATGCTTTTCGAATCACAACGTGTTGTTTAGGAAAACAAGATAATTTTGCAAGATGCGGGATTTCCTTAAAACGTGGTTTTCTGACAAATTTTTACGAAAGAAAGTTCTCCTGTGGGTTCTCTTTTGAGGCTACACGTTTAGACGTACGAGCCACACCAAATCTTTTCAACTTACAACGTGGTGTTTAGGTGATACAAGCAAATATTGTACGATGCGTTATTTCTTCTTGTAAAGTGTTTCCAATACGTACTTAATTGTCTTTACTCTGCAACACTGTATTTCCTTATAATGTGGTATTCTTACATATTCTTTCGAGGGAAAACTCTCCTGTGCGTTCTCTTCTGAGGCTACACGCTTAGACATACACGCAACACCAAAGATTTTGGAGTTACAACGTGTTGTTTAGGAAAAACAAGATAATTTCGCAAGATGCGGGATTTCCTTAAAACGTGGTTTCTAACAAATTTTGATGAAAGAAAATTCTCCTGTGGGTTCTCTTTTGAGGCTACACGTTTAGACGTACACGCCACACCAAATCCTCTCGAGTTACCACGTGTTGTTTAGGAGACACAAGATAATTTTTTTATGATGCGTTATTTCTTCTTGTAAAGTGTTTCCAATATGTACGTATTTGTTTTTACTCTGCAACACTGTATTTCCTTATAACATTGTATTCTTACATGTTCTTTGGAGAGAAAACTCTCCTGTGCGTTCACTTTAGAGGCTACACGCTTAGACATACACTTAAGACCAAAGCTTTTCGAGTTACAACGTGTTCTTTAGGAAAGCAAGATAATTTTGCACGATGCGAGATTTCCTTAAAATGTCGTTTTCTGACAAATTTTGACGACAGAAAGTTCTCCTGTGTGTTCTCTTTTGAGGCTACAGGTGTATACGTACGAGCCACACCAAATCTTTTCAAGTTACAATGTGTTGTTTAGGATATACAAGCAAATTTTGTACGATGCATTATTTCTTCTCGTAAAGTGTTTCCAATTCGTACTTATTTGTCTTTACTCTGCAACACTGTATTTCCTTAAAACGTGGTATTCTTACATATTCTTTCGAGGGAAAACTCTCCTGTGCTTTCTGTTTTGAGGCTACACGCTTAGACAAACACGCAACGCCAAAGCTTTTCAAGTTACAACGTGTTGTTTAGGAAAAACAAGATAATTTCTCACGATGCGAGATTTCCATAAAACGTGGTTTTCTGAAAAATTTTGACGAAAGAAAGTTCTCCTGTGGGTTCTCTTTTGAGGCTCTACGTGTAGAGGTATGAGCCACACCAAATCCTTGCGAGTTACAACGTGTTGTTTAGGAGATACAAGCTAATTTAATACGATGCGTTATTTCTTCACTTAAAGTGTTTCCAATACGTACTTATTTGTCTTTACTCTGCAACACTGTATTTCCTTATAACGTGGTATTCTTACAAATTCTTTCGAGAGAAAACTCTCCTGTGCGTTCTCTTTTGAGGCTACAAGCTTAGACATACAGGCAACACCAAAGCTTTTCGAGTAACAACGTGTTGTTTAGGAAAAACAAGATAATTTCGCACGATGCGGGATTTCCTTAAAATGTGGTGTTCTGACAAAATTTGACGAAGGAAAATTCTCCTGTTGGTTCTCTTTTGAGGCTACACGTTTAGACGTGCATGCCACACCAAATCTTTTTGAGTTACCACGTGTTGTTTAGGAGATACGAGCTAATTTTGTATGATGCGTTATTTCTTCTCGTAAAGTGTTTCCAATAAGTAAGTATTTGTCTTTTGTCTGGAACACTGTATTTCCTTATAACGTTGTATTCTTACCTGTTCTTTCGAGAGAAAAATCTCCTGTGCGTTCTCTTTAGAGGCTACATGCATAGACATACACGCAACACCAAAGCTTTTCGAGTTACAACGTGTTGTTTAGGAAAAACAAGTTAATTTTGCACGATGCGGGATATCCTTAAAACATGGTTTTCTGACAAATTTTGACCAAAGAAAGTTCTCCTGTGGGTTCTCTTTTGAGGCTACACGTTTAGACGTATGAGCCACACCAAATCTTTTCGAGTTACAACGTGTTGTTTAGGAGATACAAGCAAATTTTTTACGATGTGTTATTTCTTCTGGTAAAGTATTTCCAATAAGTACTTATTTGTCTTTACTCTGCAACATTGTATTTCATTATAACGTGGTATTCTTACATATTCTTTCGAGGGAAAACTCTCCTGTGCGTTCTCTTTTGAGGCTACATGCTTAGTCAAACACGTAACGCCAAAGTTTTTCGAGTTAAAATGTGTTGTTTAGGAAAAACAAATAATTTCGCACGATGCGAGATTTCCATAAAACGTGATTTTCTGAAAAATTTTGATGAAAGAAAGTTCTCTTGTGGGTTCTCTTTTGAGGCTACATGTGTAGAGGTACGAGCCACACCAAATCTTTTCGAGTTACAACGTGTTGTTTAGGAGATACAAGCTAATTTTTTACGATGCGTTATTTCTTCTCTTAAAGTGTTTCCAATATGTACGTATTTGTCTATACTCTGCAACAGTGTATTTCCTTATAACGTGGTATTCTTATATATTCTTTCGAGAGAAAACTCTCCTGTGCGTTGTTTTTTGAGGCTACATGCTTATACATACACACAACACCAAAGCTTTCTTATTTACAACGTGTTGTTTAGGAAAAACAAGATAATTTAGCACGATGCGAGATTCCCTTAAAACGTGGTTTCTGACAAATTATGATGAAAGAAAATTCTCCTGTGGGTTCTCTTTTGAGGCTACAAGTTTAGACATACACGTCACACCAAATCTTTTTGAGTTATAACGTGTTGTTTAGGAGATACAAGTTAATTTAGAACGATGTGTTATTTCTTCTCCTAAAGTGTTTCCAATATGTACTTATTTGTCTTTGCTCTGTAAAATTGTATTTCCTTATAACGTGGTATTCTTACATATTCTTTCGAGAGAAAACTCTCCTGTGCCTTCTCTTTTGAGGCTCCACGCTTACACATACACGCAACACCAAAGCTTTTCGAGTTACAACATGTTGTTTAGGAAAAAGAAGATGATTTCGCATGATGCGGGATTTCCTTAAAACGTGGTTTTCTGAAAAATTTTGACCAAAGAAAATTCTCCTGTGGGTTCTCTTTGAGGCTACATGTTTAGATGTACACGCCACACCCAATCTTGTCGAGTTACAACGTGTTGTTTAGGAGATACAAGCTAATTTTGTAAGATGAATTAATTCTTCCCATAAAGTGTTTCTAGTAGGTACGTATTTGTCTTTACTCTGCAGCACTGTATTTCCTTATAACGTGGTATTCTTACATATTCTTTTGAGAGAAAACTGTCCTGTGCGTTCCCTTTTGAGACTACACACTTAGACATACAGGCAACACCAAAGCTTTTCGATTTACAACGTGTTGTTTATGAAAAACAAGATAATTTCGCACGATGCGGGATTTCCTTAAAACGTGGTGTTCTGACTAATTCTGACGAAAGAAAATTCTCCTGTGTGTTCTCTTTTGAGGCTGAACATTTAGAGGTGCCCGCCACACCAAATCCTTTCGAGTTACCACGTGTTTTTTAGGAGATACAAGCTAATTTTGTACGATGCGTTTTTTCTTCTAGTAAAGTGTTTCCCATCAGTATGCATTTGTCTTTACTCTGCAACACTCTATTTCCTTATAACGTTGTATTCTTACATGTTATTTTGAGAGAAAACTCTCCTGTGCATTCTCTTTAGAGGCTACACGCTTAGACATACACGCAACAACAAAGCTTTTCGAGTTACAAAGTTTTGTTTAGGAAAAACAAGATAATTTCGCACAATGCGGGATTTCCTTAAAACGTGGTTTTCTGACAAATATTGACGAAAGAAAGTTCTCCTGTGGGTTCTCTTTTGAGGCTACACGTTTAGACGTACGAGCCACACCAAATCTTTATGAGTTACAACTTGTTATTTAGGAGATACAAGCAAATTTTTTAGGATGCGTTATTTCTTCTTGTAAAGTGTTTCCAATACGTACTTATTTGTCTTTACTCTGCAACACTGTATTTCCTTATAACGTGGTATTCTTACATATTCTTTCGAGAGAAAACTCTCCTGTGTGTTCGCTTTTGAGGCTACACACTTAGACATACACGCAACACCAAAGCTTTTCGAGTTACAACGTGTTGTTTAGGAAAAACAAGATAATTTCGCACGATGCGAGATTTATGTAAAACGTGGTTTCTGACAAATTTTGATGAAAGAAAATTCTCCTGTGAGTTCTCTTTTGAGGCTACACGTTTAGACGTACACATCACACCTAATCTTTTCGAGTTACAACATGTTATTTAGGAGATACAAGCTAATTTTTATCGATGCCTTATTTCTTCTCCTAAAGTGTTTCCAATATGTACTTATTTGTCTTTACTCTGCAAAATTGTATTTCCTTATAACGTGGTATTATTTTTTTTTCTTTTTTTTTATTTATTTTTTTTTATTCGATATAATTTATTTACATTTCAAATGATTTCCCCTTTTATAGCCCCCCCACTCCCCGAATGTCCCGTAAGCCTCCTTCTCTTCCCCTGTCCTCCCATCCACCCCTTCCCACTTCCCCGTTCTGGTTTTGCTGAATACTGTTTCACTGAGTCTTTCCAGAACCAGGGTCCACTCCTCCTTTCTTCTTGTACCTCATTTGATGTGTGGATTATGTTTTGGGTATTCCAGTTTTCTAGATTAATATCCACTTATTAGTGAGTCCATACCATGATTCACCTTTTGAGTCTGGGTTACCTCACTGAGTATGATATTCTCTAGCTCCATCCATTTGCCTAAGAATTTCATGAATTCATTGTTTCTAATGGCTGAATACTACACCATTGTGTAGATACACCACATTTTTTGCATCCACTCTTCTGTTGAGGGATACCTGTGTTCTTTCCAGCATCTGGCAATTATAAATAAGGCTGCTATGAACATAGTAGAACATGTATCCTTACTACATGGTGGGGAGTCTTCTGGGTATATGCCCAGGAGTTGTATAGCAGGATCTTCTGGAAGTGAGGTGCCCAGTTTTCGGAGGAACCGCCGGACTGATTTCCAGAGTGGTTGTACCAATTTGCAACCCCACCAGCAGTGGAGGAGTGTTCCTCTTTCTCCACAACCTCTCCAACACATGCTGTCTCTTGAATTTTTAATCTTAGCCATTCTGACTGGTGTAAGATGAAATCTTAGGGTTGTTTTGATTTGCATTTCCCTAATGACAAAAGAAAATCTGGGGGGTATCAGTATCCCTGACCTCAAGCAATACTACAGAGCAATAGTGTTAAAAACTGCATGGTATTGGTACATTGACAGACAGGAGGATCAATGGAACAGGATTGATGATCCAGAAATGAACCCACACACCTATGGCCACTTGATCCTCAACAAAGAGGCTGAAAACATCCAATGGAAAAAAGATAGCCTTTTCAACAAATGGTGCTGGTTCAACTGGAGGTCAGCATGCAGAAGAATGCGAATTGATCCATCCTTGTCTCCTTGTACTAAGCTCAAATCCAAATGGATCAAGGACCTCCACATAAAGCCAGACACTCTGAAGCTAATAGAAAAGAAACTGGGGAAGACCCTTGAGGACATCAGTACAGGGAGAAAGTTTCTGAACAGAACACCAATAGCGTATGCTCTAAGAGCAAGAATTGACAAATGGGACCTCATAAAATTACAAGGTTTCTGTAAGGCAAAGGACACCATCAAGAGGACAAATCGGCAACCAACAAATTGGGAAAAGATCTTCACCAATCCTACATCAAATAGAGGGCTAATATCCAATATATATAAAGAACTCAAGAAGTTAGACTCCAGAAAACCAAACAACCCTATTAAAAAATGGGGTACAGAGTTAAACAAAGAATTCTCACCTGAAGAACTTCGGATGATGGAGAAGCATCTTAAAAAATAACGTGGTATTCTTACATATTCTTTCGAGAGAAAACGCTCCTGTGCCTTCTCTTTTGAAGCTCCATGCTTACACATACACACAACACCAAAGCTTTTGGAGTTACAACATGTTGTTTAGGAAAAAGAAGATGATTTCGCAGGATGCGGGATTTCCTTAAAACGTGGTTTTCTGATAAATTTTGACGAAAGAAAATTCTCCTGTGGGTTCTCTTTTGAGGCTACATGTTTAAATGAACACGCCACACCAAATCTTTTCGAGTTACAACGTGTTGTTTAGGAGATACAAGCTAATTTTGTACGATGCGTTAATTCTTCTCCTAAAGTGTTTCCAATATGTACTTATTTGTCTTTACTCTGCAAAATTGTATTTCCTTATAACGTGGTATTCTTACATATTCTTTAGAGAGAAAACTCTCCTGTGCCTTCTCCTTTGAGACTCCACGCTTACACATACACGCAACACCAAAGCTTTTCGAGTTACAACATGTTATTTAGGAAAAAGAAGATGATTTCTCACGATGTGGGATTTCCTTAAAACGTGGTTTTCTGAAAAATTTTGACGAAAGAAAATTTTCCTGTGGGTTCTCTTTTGAGGCTACATGTTTAGATGTACATGCCACACCAAATCTTTTCGAGTTACAACGTGTTGTTTAGGAGATACAAGCTAATTTTGTAAGATGCATTAATTCTTCTCATAAAGTGTTTCCAATACGTACGTTATTTGTCTTTACTCTGCAACACTGTATTTCCTTTTAACGTGGTAATCTTACATATTCTTTCGAGAGAAAACTATCCTGTGCATTCCCTTTTGAGGCTACACACTTAGACATACAGGAAACACCAAAGCTATTCGAGTTTGAACGTGTTGTTTATGAAAAACAAGATAATTTCGCAAGATGCAGGATTTCCTTAAAACGTGGTGTTCTGACAAATTTTGACGAAAGGAAATTCTCCTGTGGGTTCTCTTTTGAGGCTACATGTTTAGACGTGCCTGCCACACTAAATCCTTTCGAGTTACCACGTGCTGTTTAGGAGATACAAGCTAATTTTGTAAAATGCGTTATTTCTTCTCATAAAGTGTTTCCAATATGTACGCATTAGTCTTTACTCTGCAACACTCTATTTCCTTATAACGTTGTATTCTTACATGTTCTTTTGAGAGAAAACTCTCCTGTGTGTACTCTTTAGAGGCTACACGCTTAGACATACACGCAACACCAAAGCTTTTCGAGTTACAACGTTTTTTTTTTAGGAAAAACAAGATAATATTGCACAATGTGGGATTTCCTTAAAACGTGGTTTTCTGACAAATATTGAAGAAAGAAAGTTCTCCTGTGGGTTCTCTTTTGAGGCTACACGTTTAGACGTACGAGCCACACCAAATCTTTACGAGTTACAACGTGTTGTTTAGGAGATACAAGCAAATTTTTTAGGATGCGTTATTTCTTCTTGTAAAGTGTTTCCAATACGTACTTATTTGTCTTTACTCTGCAACACTGTATTTCCTTATAACGTGGTATTCTTACATATTCTTTCGAGAAAAAAACTCTCCCGTGCGTTCTCTTTTGAGGCTACACGCTTAGACATACACGCAACACCAAAGCTTTTCGAGTTACAACGTGTTGTTTAGGAAAAACAAGATAATTTCGCACGATGCGAGATTTCTGTAAAACGTGGTTTCTGACAAATTTTGATGAAAGAAAATTCTCCTGTGAGTTCTCTTTTGTGGCTACACGTTTAGACGTACACATCACACCTAATCTTTTCGAGTTACAACATGTCGTTTAGGAGATACAAGCTAATTTTTTTCGATGCCTTATTTCTTCTCGTAAAGTGTTTCCAATATGTACTTATTTGTCTTTACTCTGCAAAATTGTATTTCCTTATAAAGTGGTATTCTTTTTTTTTTCTTTTTTTTATTTAATTTTTTTATTCCATATAATTTATTTACATTTCAAATGATTTCCCCTTATCTAGCCCCCCACTCCCCGAAAGTCCCGTAAGCCCCTTCTCTTCCCCTGTACTCCCATCCACCCCTTCCCACTTCCCCGTTCTGGTTTTGCTGAATACTGTTTCACTGAGTCTTTCCAGAACCAGGGGCCACTCCTCCTTTCTTCTTGTACCTCATTTGAAGTGTGGATTATGTTTTGGGTATTCCAGTTTTCTAGATTAATATCCACTTATTAGTGAGTCCATACCATGAGTCACCTTTTGAGTCTGGGTTACCTCACTGAGTATGATATTCTCTAGCTCCATCCATTTGCCTAAGAATTTCATGAATTCATTGTTTCTAATGGCTGAATAGTACTCCATTGTGTACATATACCACATTTTTTGCATCCACTCTTCTGTTGAGGGATACCTGGGTTCTTTCCAGCATCTGACAATTATAAATAGGGCTGCTATGAACATAGTAGAACATGTATCCTTATTACATGGTGGGGAGTCTTCTGGTTATATGCCCAGGAGTGGTATAGCAGGATCTTCTGGAAGTGAGGTGCCCAGTTTTCGGAGGAACCGCCAGACTGATTTCCAGAGTGGTTGTACCAATTTGAAACCCCACCAGCAGTGGAGGAGTGTTCCTCTTTATCCACACCCTCTCCAAAACCTGCTGTCTCCTAAGTTTTTAATCTTAGCCATTCTGACTGGTGTAAGATGAAATCTTAGGGTTGTTTTGATTTGCATTTCCCTAATGACAAAAGAAAATCTGGGGGTATCAGTATCCCTGACCTCAAGCAATACTACAGAGCAATAGTGTTAAAAACTGCATGGTATTGGTACATTGACAGACAGGAGGATCAATGGAACAGGATTGAAGATCCAGAAATGAACCCACACACCTATGGCCACTTGATCCTCGGCAAAGAGGCTGAAAACATCAAATGGAAAAAGATAGCCTTTTCAACAAATGGTGCTGGTTCAACTGGAGGTCAGCATGCAGAAGAATGCGAATTGATCCATCCTTGTCTCCTTGTACTAAGCTCAAATCCAAATGGATCAAGGACCTCCACATAAAGCCAGACACTCTGAAGCTAATAGAAAAGAAACTGGGGAAGACCCTTGAGGACATCGGTACAGGGAGAAAGTTTCTGAACAGAACACCAATAGCATATGCTCTAAAAGCAAGAATTGACAAATGGTACCTCATAAAATTACAAGGTTTCTGTAAGGCAAAGGACACCATCAAGACGACAAATCGGCAACCAACAAATTGGGAAAAGATCTTCACCAATCCTACATCAGATAGAGGGCTAATATCCAATATATATAAAGAACTCAAGAAGTTAGACTCCAGAAAACCAAACAACCCTATTAAAAATGGGGTACAGAGTTAAACAAAGAATTCTCACCAGAAGAACTTCGGATGATAGAGAAGCATCTTAAAAAATAACGTGGTATTCTTACATATTCTTTCAAGAGAAAACGCTCCTGTGCCTTCTCTTTTGAAGCTCCGCGCTTACACATACACGCAACACCAAAGCTTTTGGAGTTACAACATGTTGTTTAGGAAAAAGAAGATGATTTCGCAGGATGCGGGATTTCCTTAAAACGTGGTTTTCTGATAAATTTTGACGAAAGAAAATTCTCCTGTGGGTTCTCTTTTGAGGCTACATGTTTAAATGAACATGCCACACCAAATCTTTTCGAGTTACAACGTGTTGTTTAGGAGATACAAGCTAATTTTGTACGATGCGTTAATTCTTCTCCTAAAGTGTTTCCAATATGTACTTATTTGTCTTTACTCTGCAAAATTGTATTTCCTTATAACATGGTTTCTTACATAATCTTTCGAGAGAAAACTCTCCTGTGCCTTCTCCTTTGAGGCTCCATGCTTACACATACACGCAACACCAAAGCTTTTCGAGTTACAACATGTTATTTAGGAAAAAGAAGATGATTTCGCACGATGTGGGATTTCCTTAAAACGTGGTTTTCTGAAAAATTTTGACGAAAGAAAATTCTCCTGTGGGATCTCTTTTAAGGCTACATGTTTAGATGTACACGCCACACCAAATCTTTTCGAGTTACAACGTGTTGTTTAGGAGATACAAGCTAATTTTGTAAGGTGTGTTAATTCTTCTCATAAAGTGTTTCCAATACGTACGTATTTGTTTTTACTCTGCAACACTGTATTTCCTTATAACGTGGTAATCTTACATATTCTTTCGAGAGAAAACTATCCTGTGCATTCCCGTTTGAGGCTACACACTTAGACATACAGGCAACACCAAAGCTATTCGAGTTAGAAAGTGTTGTTTATGAAAAACAAGATAATTTCGAACGATGCGGGATTTCCTTAAAACGTGGTGTTCTGACGAATTTTGACGAAATAAAATTCTCCTGTGCGTTCTCTTTTGAGGCTACATGTTTAGACATGCATGCCACACCAAATCCTTTCGAGTTACCACGTGTTGTTTAGGAGATACAAGCTAATTTTGTACGATGCGTTATTTCTTCTCGTAAAGTGTTTCCAATATGTACGCATTTGTCTTTACTCTGCAACACTCTATTTCCTTATAACGTTGTATTCTTACATGTTCTTTCGAGAGAAAACTCTCCTGTGCGTTCGCTTTACAGGCTACACGCTTAGACATACACGCAACACAAAACTTTCTGAGTTTCAACGTGTTGTTTAGGAAAAACAAGATAATTTTGCAAGATGCAGGATTTCCTTAAAACATGGTTTTCTGACAAATATTGACGAAAGAAAGCTCTCCTGTGGGTTCTCTTTTGAGGCTACACGTTTAGACGTACGAGCCACACCAAATCTTTTCGACTTACAACGTGTTGTTTAGGAGATACAAGCAAATTTTTTATGATGCGTTATTTCTTCTCAGACATATGCTCAGACATACACGCAACACAAAAGATTTTCGAGTTACAACATGTTGTTTAGGAAAAACAAGGAGAACTTTCTTTCGTCAAAATTTGTCAGAACACCACGTTTTAAGGAAATCCTGCATCCTGCGAAATTATCTTCTTTTTCCTAAACAACACGTTGTAACTCGAAAAGCTTTGGTGTTGCCTGTATTTCTAAGTGTGTAGCCTCAAAAGGGAACGCACAGGATAGTTTTCTCTCGAAAGAATATGTAACAATACCACGTTATAAGGAAATACAGTGTTGCAGAGTAAAGACAAATACGTATGTATTGGACACACTTTACGAGAAGAATTAACGCATCGTACAAAATTAGCTTGTATATCCTAAACAACACGTTGTAACTCGAAAAGATTTGGTGTGGTGTGTACATCTAAACATGTAGCCTCAAAAGAGAACCCACAGGAAAATTTTCTTTCGTCAAAATTTTTCAGAAAACCACGTTTTAAGGAAATCCCGCATCGTGCAAAATTATCTTGTTTTTCCTAAACAACACATTGTAACTCGAAAAGCTTTGGTTTTGCGTGTTGTCTAACCCTGTAGGCTCTAAAAAGAAGGCACAGGAGAGTTTTCTTTCGAAAGACCATGTAAGAATACAACGTTATAAGGAAAAACAGTGTTGCAGAGTAAAGACAAATACGTACGTATTGGAAACACTTTTAGAAATGAAATAACACATTGTTTTAAATTAGCTTGTATCTCCTAATCAACACGTTGTAACTCGAAAGGATTTGTTGTGGCGTGTACGTCTAAACATGTCACCTCAAAAGAGAACCCACAGGAGAAGTTTCTTTCGTCAAAATTTTTCAGAAAACCACGTTTTAAGGAAATCCTGCATCGTGCGAAATTATCTTGTTTTTCCTAAACAACACGTTGTAACTTGAAAAGCTTTGGTGTTGCGTGTATGTCTAAGCATGTAGCCTCAAAAGCGAACGCACAGGAGAGTTTTCTCTCGAAAGAATATGTAAGAATACCACGTTATAAGGAAATACAGTGTTGTAGAGTAAAGAAAAAAAAGTAAGTATTGGAAACTCTATACGAGAAGAAATAAAGCATCGTACAATATTTGCTTGTATCTCCTAAACAACACGTTGTAACTGGAAAATATTTGGTGTGACTCGTACGTCTACACGTGTAGCCTCAAAACAGAACCCACAGGAGAACTTTCTTTCTTCAAAATTTGTTCAGAAAACCACGTTATAAGGAAATCCTGCATCATGCAAAATTATCTTGTTTTTCCTAAACAACATTTTGTAACTCGAAAAGCTTTGGTGTTGCGTGTATGTCTGAGCATGTAGCCTCTAAAGAGAATGCACTGGAGAGTTTTCTCTCGAAAGAACATGTAAGAATACAACGTTATCAGGAAATACAATGTGGCAGAGTAAAGACAAATATGTACGTATTGGAAACACTTTAGGAGAAGAAATAAGGCATCATACAAAATTAGCTTGTATCTCCTAAACAACACGTGGTAACTCGAAAGGATTTGGTGTGGCGTGTATGTCTAAATGTGTAGCCTCTAAAGAGAACCCACAGGAGAATTTTCTTTCATCATAATTTGTCAGAAAACCGCGTTTTATTGGAATCCCGCATCGTGTGAAATTATCTTGTTTTTCATAAACAACACGTTGTAACTCTAAAAGGGTTGGTTTTGCATGTATGTCTAAGTGTGTAGACTCAAAAGGGAACGCACAGAATAGTTTTCTCTCGAAACAATATGTAAGAATACCACGTTATAAGGAAATACAATGTTGCAGAGTAAAGACAAACACGTACTTCTTGGAAACACTTTACGAGAAGAATTAAAGCATCGTAAAAAATTAGCTTGTATCTCCAAAACAACACGTTGTAACTCGACAGGATTTGGTGTGGCGTGTACATCTAAACGTGTAGCCTCAAAAGAGAACCCACAGGAGAATTTTCTTTCGTCAAAATTTTTCAGAAAAGCACGTTTTAAGGAAATCCCGCATCATGCGAAATCATCTTCTTGTTCCTAAACAACATGTTTTAACTCAAAAAGCTTTGGTGTTGCGTGTATGTGTAAGCATGGAGTCTCAAAAGTGAAGGCACAGGAGAGTTTTCTCTCGAAAGAATATGTAAGAATACCACGTTATAAGGAAATACAATTTTGCAGAGGAAAGACAAATAAGTACATATTGGAAACACGTTACGAGAAGAAATAACGCATCGTACAAAATTAGCTTGTATCTCCTAAACAACACGTTGTAACTCGAAAAGATTTGGTGTGACGTGTACGTCTAAACGTGTATACTCAAAAGAGAACCCACAGGAGAATTTTCTTTCATCAAAATTTGTCAGAAACCACGTTTTAAGGAAATCTCGCATCGTGCGAAATTATCTTGTTTTTCCTAAACAACACGTTGTAACTCGAAAAGCTTTGGTTTTGCGTGTATGTCTAAGGGTGTAGCCTCAAAAGAGAACGCACAGGAGAGTTTTCCCTCGAAATAATATGTAAGAATACCACGTTATACGGAAATACAGTGTTGCAGAGTAAAGACAAATAAGTACGTATTGGAAACACTTTACGAGAAGAAATAAGGCATCGTACAAAATTGGCTTGTATCTCCTAAACAACACGTTGTAACTCGAAAAGATTTGGTGTGGCTCATACGTTTACACGTGTAACCTCAAATGAGAACGCACAGGAGAACATTCTTTCGTCAAAATTTCTCAGGAAACCACGTTTTAAGGAAATCCCGCATCGTGCAAAATTATCTTGTTTTTCCTAAACAACATGATGTAACTCGAAAAGCTTTGGTGTTGCATGCATGTCTAAGCGTGTAACCTCTAAAGAGAACGCACAGGATAGTTTTCTCTCAAAGGAATATGTAAGAATACCACGTTATTAGGTAATACAATGTTGCAGAGTAAAGACAAATACATACGTATTAGAAACACTTTACAAGAAGAATTAACGCATCTTACAAAATTAGCTTGTATCTCCTAAACAACACGTGGTATCTCAAAGGATTTGGTGTGGTGGGTACGTCTAAACATGTAGCCTCAAAAGAGAACCCACAGGAGAATTTTCTTTCGTCAAAATTTTTCAGAAAACCACGTTTTAAGGAAATCCCGCATTGTGCGAAATCATCTTCTTTTTCCTAAACAACATGTTGTAATTCGAAAAGCTTTGGTGTTGCGTGTATGTGTTAGCGTGGAGCCTCAAAAGGGAAGGCACAGGAGAGTTTTCTCTCGAAAGAATATGTAAGAATACCACATTATAAGGAAATATAATTTTGCAGAGTAAAGACAAATAAGTACTTACTGGTAACACTTTACAAGAAGAAATAACACATCATTCAAAATTAGCTTGTATCTCCTAAACAACACGTTGTAACACGAAAAGATTTGGTGTGACGTGTATGTCTAAACGTGTAGCCTCAAAAGAGAACCCACAGGAGAATTTTCTTCGTCAAAATTTTTCAGAAAACCACGTTTTAAGGAAATCCTGCATCGTGCGAAATCATCTTCTTGTTCCTAAAAAACATGTTGTAACTCGAAAAGCTTTGGTGTTGCGTGGATGTGTAAGCATGGAGCCTCAAAAGTGAAGGCACAGGAGAGTTTTCTCTCTAAAGAATATGTAAGAATACCACGTTATAAGGAAATACAATTTTGCAGAGTAAAGACAAATAAGTACATATTGGAAACACTTTAAGAGAGGAAATAACGCATCGTACAAAATTAGCTTGTATCTCCTAAACAACACGTTGTAACTCGAAAAGATTTGGTGTGACGTGTACGTCTAAGCGTGTAGCCTCAAAAGAGAACACACAGGAGAATTTTCTTTCATCAAAATTTGTCAGAAACCACGTTTTAAGGAAATCTCGCATCGTGCGAAATTATCTTGTTTTTCCTAAACAACACATTGTAACTCGAAAAGCTTTGGTGTTGCGTGTATGTCTAAGGGTGTAGCCTCAAAAGAGAATGCACAGGAGAGTTTTCCCTCGAAATAATATGTAAGAATACCACGTTATAAGGAAATACAGTGTTGCTGATTAAAGACAAATAAGTATGTATTGGAAAAACTTTACGAGAAGTAATAAGGCATCGTAAAAAAAATGGCTTGTATCTCCTAAACAACATGTTGTAAATCGAAAAGATTTGGTGTGGCTCATACGTCTACACGTGTAGCCTCAAAAGAGAACCCCCAGGAGAACTTTCTTTAGTCAAAATTTCTCAGGAAACCACGTTTTAAGGAAATTCCGCATCGTGCAATATTATCTTGTTTTTCCTAAACAACACTATGTAACTCGAAAAGCTTTGGTGTTGCATGTATGTCTAAGCGTGTAACCTCTAAAGAGAACGCACAGGATAGTTTCTCTCAAAAGAATATGTAAGAATACCACGTTATTAGGAAATACAATGTTGCAGAGTAAAGACAAATACATACGTATTGGAAACACTTTACAAGAAGAATTAACGCATCGTAAAAAATTAGCTTGTATCTCCTAAACAACACGTGGTAACTCGAAAGGATTTGGTGTGGTGTGTATGTCTAAACATGTAGCCTCAAAAGAGAACCCACAGGAGAATTTTCTTCCGTCAAAATTTTTCAGAAAACCACGTTTTAAGGAAATCCCGCATCGTGCGAAATCATCTTCTTTTTCCTAAACAATATGTTGTAACTCGAAAAGCTTTGGTGTTGCGTGTATGTGTAAGCGTGGAGCCTCAAAAGGGAAGGGAAGCCACAGGAGAGTTTTCTCTCGAAAGAATATGTAAGAATACCACATTATAAGGAAATAC
The DNA here is from genome assembly GCF_947179515.1 of Apodemus sylvaticus. Classification (NCBI taxonomy): domain Eukaryota; kingdom Metazoa; phylum Chordata; class Mammalia; order Rodentia; family Muridae; genus Apodemus; species Apodemus sylvaticus. The sequence goes on along the minus strand of NC_067491.1, from coordinate 64,297,351 downwards.
AATTTTGCAGAGTAAAGACAAATAAGTACTTATTGGTAACACTTTACAAGAAGAAATAATGCATCATTTAAATTAGCTTGTATCTCCTAAACAACACGTTGTAACTCGAAAAGATTTGGTGTGACGTGTATGTCTAAACGTGAAGCCTCAAAAGAGAACCCACAGGAGAATTTTCTTTCATCAAAATTTGTCAAAAACCACGTTTTAAGGAAATCTTGCATCGTGCGAAATTATCTTGTTTTTCCTAAACAACACGTTGTAACTCGAAAAGCTTTGGTGTTGCGTGTATGTCTAAGCTTGTAGCCTCAAAAGAGAACGCACAGGAGAACTTTCTTTCGTCAAAATTTGTCAGAAAACCACGTTTTAAGGAAATCCCGCATCGTGCAAAATTATCTTGTTTTTCCTAATTAACACGTTGTAACTCGAAAAGCTTTGGTGTTGCGTGTATGTCTAAGCGTTTAGCTTCTAAAGAGAACGCACTGGAGAGTTTTCTCTTGAAAGAACATGTAAGAATACAACGTTATAAGGATATACATTGTTGCAGAGTAAAGACAAATACGTACATATTGGAAACACTTTACGAGAAGAAATAACGCATCGTACAAAATTAGCTTGTATCTCCTAAACAACACGTGGTAACTTAAAAGGATTCGGTGTGGCATGTACATCTAAACATGTAGCCTCAAAAGAGAATCTACAGGAGAATTTTCTTTCGTCAAGATTTTTCAGAAAACCATGTTTTAAGGAAATCCCGCATTGTGCGAAATCATCTTCTTTTTCCTAAACAACATGTTGTAACTTGAAAAGCTTTGGTGTTGCCTGTACGTGTAAGCGTGGAGCCTCAAAAGGGAAAGCACAGGAGAGTTTTCTCTCGAAAGAATATATAAGAATACCATGTTTTAAGGAAATACAGTGTGGCAGAGTAAAGACAAATAAGTACGTATTGGAAACACTTTATGAGAAGAAATAACGCATTGTACAAAATTACATTGTATCTCCTAAACAACACGTTGTAACTCAAAAAGATTTGGTGTGGCGTTTACAACTAAACATGTAGTCTCAAAAGAGAACCCACAGGAGAATTTTATTTCTTCAAAAATTTTCAGAAAACCATGTTTTAAGGAAATTCCGCATCGTGCGAAATTATCTTTTTTTTCCTAAAAAACAAGTTGTAACTCGAAAAGCTTTGTGTTGCGTGTATGTCTAAGCATGTAGCCTCAAAAGAGAAGCAACAGGAGACTTTTCTCTCGAAAGAATATGTATGAATATCACGTTATAATGAAATACAGTGTTGCAGAGTAAAGACAAATACGTACTTATTGGAAACACTTTACAAGAAGAAATAACGCATCGTACAAAATTAGCTTGTATCTCCTAAACAACAAGTTGTAACTCGAAAAGATTTGGTGTGGCGTGTACGTCTAAACGTGTAGCCTCAAAAGAGAACCCACAGGAGAATTTTCTTTCGTCAAAATTTGTCAGAAAACCACGTTTTAAGGAAATCCCAAATCGTGCGAAATTATCTTGTTTTTCCTGAACAACACGTTGTAACTCGAAAAGCTTTGGTGTTGCGTTTATGTCTAAGCATGTAGCCTCAAAAGAGAAGGCACGGGAGAGTTTTCTCTCGAAAGAATATGTAAGAATACCACGTTAAAAGGAAATACAGTGTTGCAGAGTAAAGACAAATACGTATGTATTGGAAACACTTTACCAGAAGAAATAATGCTTCGTGCAAAATTAGCTTGTATCTCCTAAACAACACGTTTAACTCGAAAAGATTTGGTGTCGCTTGTACGTCTAAACGTGTAGCCTCAAAAGAGAACCCACAGGAGAATTTTCTTTCGTCAAAATTTGTCAGAAAACCACAATTAAGGAAATCCCACATCGTGCGAAATTATCTTGTTTTTCCTAAACAACATGTCGTAACTCGAAAAGCTTTGGTGTTGCGTGTATGTCTAAGCGTGTAGCCTCAAAAAAGAAGGCACAGGAGAGTTTTCTCTCGAAAGAATATTTAAGAATACCACGTTATAAGGACATACAGTGTTGCAGAGTAAAGACAAATACTTATGTATAGGAAACACTTTACGAGAAGAAATAATGCATCGTACAAAATTAGCTTTTATCTCCTAAACAACACGTTGTAACTCAAAATATTTTGTGCAGCGTGTACGTCTAAACATGTAGCCTCAAAAGAGAAGGTACAGGAGAGTTTTCTCTCGAAAGAATATGTAAGAATACCACGTTTTAAGGAAATACAGAGTTGCAGAATAAAGAAAAATATGTTCGTATTGGCAACACTTTACGAGAAAAAATAACGCATCGTACAAAATTAGTCTGTATCTCCTAAACAACACGTTGTAACTCCAAAAGATTTGGTGTGGCATGTACGTCTAAACGTGTAGCCTCAAAAGAGAACCCACAGGAGAATTTTCTTTCGTCAAAATTTTTCAGAAAACCACGTTTTAAGGAAATCCCGCATCTTGCGAAATTATCTTGTTTTTCCTAAACATCACGTTGCAACTCGAAAAGCTTTGGTGTTGCGTGTATGTCTAAGCGTGTAGCCTCAAAAGAGAAGGCACAGGAGAGTTTTTTCTCAAAGAATATGTAAGAATACCACGTTTTAAGGAAATACAGTGTTGCAGAGTAAAGACAAATTCGTACCTATTGGCAACACTTTACTAGAAGAAATAACGCATCGTACAAAATTAGTCTGTATCTCCTAAACAACACGTTGTAACTCGAAAAGATTTGGTGTGGCGTGTACGTCTAAACGTGTAGCCTCAAAAGAGAACCCACAGGAGAATTTTCCTACATCAAAATTTGTCAGAAAACCACGTTTTAAGGAAATCCCGCATCTTGCGAAATTATCTTGTTTTTCCTAAACAACAAGTTGTAACTCGAAAATATTTGGTGTTGCGTGTATGTCTAAGCGTGTAGCCTCAAAATAGAATGTACTGGAGAGTTTTATCTCGAAAGAATATGTAAAAATACCACGTTATATTGAAATACAGTGTTGCAGAGTAAAGACAAATACGTACGTATTGGAAACACTTTACGAGAAGAAATAACTCTTTGTGCAAAATTAGCTTGTATCTCCTAAACAACACGTTGTAACTCGAAATGATTTGGTGTGGCCTGTACGTCTAAACGTGTGGCCTCAAAAGAGAACACACGGGATAATTTTCTGTCGTCAAAATTTGTCAGAAAACCACGTTTTATGGAAATCCCTCATCGTGCGAAATTATCTAGTTTTTCATAAACAACACGTTATAACTCAAAAAGCTTTGGTGTTGCGTGTATGTCTAAGCGTGTAGCCTCAAAAGAGAATGCACAGGAGAGTTTCTCTCGAAAGAATATGTAAGAATACCATGTTATAAGGAAATACAGTGTTGCAGAGTAAAGACAAATACGTATATATTGGAAACACTTTACGAGAAGAAATAACACATTGTACAAAATTAGCTTGTATCTCCTAAAGAACACGTTGTAACTCGAAATGATTTGGTGTGTCCTGTACATCTAAATGTGTAGCCTCAAAAGAGAACCCACAGGATAATTTTCTTTCGTCAAAATTTTTCAGAAAACCACGTTTTACGGAAATCGCGCATCGTGCGAAATTATCTTGTTTTTACTAAAAAACACATTGTAACTCGAAAATCTTTGGTTTGTGTGTATGTCTAAGCGTGTAGCCTCAAAAGAGAAGGCACTGGAGAGTTTTCTCTCGAAAGAATATGTAAGAATACCAAGTTATACGGAAATACAGTGTTGCAGAGTAAAGACAAATAGTATATATTGGAAACACTTTATGAGAAGAAATAACGCATCGTACAAAATTTGCTTGTATCTCCTAAACAACACGTTGTAACTCGAAATGATTTGGTGTGGCCTGTATGTCTAAACGTGTGGCCTCAAAAGAGAACACACGGGATAATTTTCTTTCGTCAAAATTTTGTCAGAAAACCACGTTTTATGGAAATCCCTCATCGTGCGAAATTATCTAGTTTTTCATAAACAACACGTTATAACTCAAAAAGCTTTGGTGTTGCGTGTATGTCTAAGCGTGTAGCCTCAAAAGAGAATGCACAGGAGAGTTTCTCTCGAAAGAATATGGAAGAATACCATGTTATAAGGAAATACAGTGTTGCAGAGTAAAGACAAATACGTATATACTGGAAACACTTTACGAGAAGAAATAACACATTGTACAAAATTAGCTTGTATCTCCTAAAGAACACGTTGTAACTCGAAATGATTTGGTGTGGCCTGTACATCTAAATGTGTAGCCTCAAAAGAGAACCCACAGGATAATTTTCTTTCGTCAAAATTTTTCAGAAAACCACGTTTTACGGAAATCGCGCATCGTGCGAAATTATCTTGTTTTTACTAAACAACACATTGTAACTCGAAAATCTTTGGTTTGCGTGTATGTCTAAGCGTGTAGCCTCAAAAGAGAAGGCACTGGAGAGTTTTCTCTCGAAAGAATATGTAAGAATACCAAGTTATACGGAAATACAGTATTGCAGAGTAAAGACAAATAGTATATATTGGAAACACTTTATGAGAAGAAATAACGCATCGTACAAAATTTGCTTGTATCTCCTAAACAACACGTTGTAACTTGAAAGGATTTGGTGTGGCCTGTACGTCTAAATGTGTAGCCTCAAAAGAGAACCCACAGGATAATTTTCTTTCGTCAAAATTTTTCAGAAAACCACGTTTTATGGAAATCCCGCATCGTGCGAAATAATCTTGTTTTTCCTAAACAACACATTGTAACTCGAAAATCTTTGGTTTGCGTGTATGTCTAAGAGTGTAGCCTCAAAAGAGAAGGCACAAGAGAGTTTTCTCTTGAAAGAATATGTAAGAATACCACATTATAAGGAAATACAGTGTTGCAGAGTAAAGACAAATACATACATATTGGAAACACTTTATGAGAAGAAATAACGCATCGTACAAAATTAGTCTGTATCTCCTAAACAACACATTGTAACTCCAAAAGATTTGGTGTGGCGTGTACGTCTAAACGTGTAGCCTCAAAAGAGAACCCACAGGAGAATTTTGTTTCGTCAAATTTGTCAGAAAACAACGTTTTAAGGAAATCCCGCATGGTGACAAATTACCTTGTTTTTCCTAAACAACACGTTGTATCTCAAAAAGCTTTGGTGTTGCGTGTATGTTTAAGCGTGTAGCCTCAAAAGAGAACGCAGAGGAGAGTTTTCCCTCGAAAGAATATGTAAGAATACCACGTTATAAGTAAATACAGTGTTGCAGAGTAAAGATAAATAGGTACGTATTGTAAATACTTTATGAGAAGAATTAATGCATGGTACAAAATTAGCTTGTATCTCCTAAACAACACCTTGTAACTCGAAAGGATTTGGTGTGGCATGCACGTCTAAACGTTTAGCCTCATAAGAGAACCCACAGGAGAATTTTCTTTCTTCAAAATTTGTCAGAAAACCACGTTTTAAGGAAATCCCGCATCTTGTGAAATTATCTTGTTTTTCCTAAACAACACGTCGTAACTCGAAAAGTTTTGGTGTTGCGTGTATGTCTCAGCGTGTAGCATCAAAACTGAATGCACAGGAGAGTTTTCTCTCTAAAGAATATATAAGAATACCACGTTATAAGGAAATACAGTGTTGCAGAATAAAGAAAAATACGTACATATTGAAAACACTTTATGAGAAGAAATAACGCAAAGTACAAATTACCTTGTATCTCCTAAACAACAGGTTGTAACTCGAAATGATTTGGTGAGGCATTTACATCTAATCGTGTAGCCTCAAAAGAGTACCCGCAGGAGAATTTTCTTTCCTCAAAATTTTTCAGAAAACCACGATTTAAGGAAATCCCGCATCATGCGAAATTCTCTTGTTTTTCCTAAACAACACATTGTAACTCGAAAAGCTTTGGTGATGCGTATATGTCTAAGCGTGTATCCTCAAAAGAGAACGCACAGGAGAGTGTTCTCTCGAAAGAATATGTAAGAATACCACGTTTTAAGGAAATACAGTGTTGCAGAGTCGAGACAAAAACGTACATATTGGCAACACTTTACAAGAAGAAATAACGCATCGTAAAAAATTAGCTTGTATCTCCTAAACAACACGTTGTAACTCGAAAAGATTTGATGTGGCGTGTACGTCTAAACGGATAGCCTCAAAAGAGAACCCACAGGAGATTTTTCTTTTGTCAAGATTTGTCAGAAAACCACGTTTTAAGGAAATCCCGCATCATGCGAAATTATCATGTTTTTCCTAAACAACACGTTGTCACTCGAATAGCTTTGGTGTTGCGAGTATGTCTAAGAGTGTAGCGTCAAAAGAGAAAGCACAGGAGAGTTTTCTATGGAAAGAATATGTAAGAATACCACGTTTTAAGGAAATACAGTGTTGCAGAGTAAAGACAAATATGTACGTATTGGAAACATTTTAAGAGAAAAAATGACGCATCGTACAAAATTAGCTTGTATCTCCTAAACAACACGTTGTAACTCGAAAAGATTTGGTGTGGCGTGTACATCTAAATATGTAGCCTCACAAGAGAACCCGCAGGAGAATTTTCTTTCATCAAAATTTGTAAGAAACCAGGTTTTAAGGAAATCTCACATCGTGCGAAATCATCTCCTTTTTCCTAAACAACACATTGTAACTCGAAAAGCTTTGGTGTTGCGTGTATGTCTAATCATGTAGCCTCAAAAGAGAATGCACAGGAGAGTTTTCCCTCGAAATAATATGTACGCATACCACGTTATAAGGAAATACAGTGTTTCAGAGTAAAGACAAATAAGTACGTATTGGAAACACTTTACGAAAAGAAATAAGGCATCGTACAAAATTGGCTTGTATCTCCTAAACAACACGTTGTAACTCGAAAAGATTTGGTGTGGCTCATACGTCTACACGTGTAGCCTCAAAAGAGAACGTACAGGAGAACTTTCTTTCGTCAAAATTTCTCAGGAAACCACATTTTAAGGAAATCCCGCATCGTGCAAAATTATCTTGTTTTTCCTAAACAACACGATGTAACTCGAAAAGCTTTGGTGTTGCATGTATGTCTAAGCGTGTAATCTCTAAAGAGAATGCACAGAATAGTTTTCTCTCGAAAGAATATGTAAGAATACCATGTTATTAGGAAATACAGTGTTGCAGATTAAAGACAAATACGTACGTATTGGAAACACTTTATGAGAAGAATTAACGCATCGTACAAAATTAGCTTGTATCTCCTAAACAACACGTGGTAACTCGAAAGCATTTGGTGTTGTGTGTACGTCTAAACATGTAGCCTCAAAAGAGAACCCACAGGGGAATTTTCTTTCGTCAAAATTTTTCACAAAACCACGTTTTAAGGAAATCCCGCATCGTGCGAAATCATCTTCTTTTTCCTAAACAACATGTTGTAACTCGAAAAGCTTTGGTGTTGCGTGTATGTGTAAGCGTGGAGCCTCAAAAGGGAAGGCACAGGAGTGTTTTCTCTCGAAAGAATATGTAAGAATACCACATTATAAGGAAATACAATTTTGCAGAGTAAAGAAAAATAAGTACTTATTGGTAACACTTTAGGAGAAGAAATAACGCATCATTCAAAATTAGCTTGTATCTCCTAAACAACAAATTGTAACTCGAAAAGATTTGGTGCGGCTCGTACCTCTACACATGTAGCCTCAAAAGAGAACCCACAGGAGAACTTTCTTTCGTCAAAATTTTTCAGAAAACCACGTTTTGTGGAAATCTCGCTTCAAGCGAAATTATCTTGTTTTTCCTAAACAACATATTGTAACTCGAAATGCTTTGGCGTTGCGTGTTTGTCTAAGCGTGTAGCCTCAAAAGAGAACGCACAGGAGAGTTTTTCCTCGAAATAATATGTAAGAATACCACATTATAAGGAAATACAGTGTTGCAGAGTAAAGACAAAAAAGTACATATTGGAAACACTTTACGAGAAGAAGTAATGCATCGTACAAAATTTGTTTGTATCTCATAAACAACACGTTGTAACTCGAAAAGATTTGGTGTGGCTCATATGTCTACACGTGTAGCCTCAAAAGAGAATGCACAGGAGAACTTTCTTTCCTCAAAATTTCTCAGGAAACCACGGTTTAATGAAATACTGCATCGTGCAAAATTATCTTGTTTTTCCTAAACAACACGATGTAACTCAAAAAGCTTTGGTGTTGCATGTATGTCTAAGAGTGTTGCCTGAAAAGAGAATGCACAGGAGAGTTTTCCCTCGAAAGAATATGTAAGAATACCATGTTATAAGGAAATACAGTGTTTCAGAGTAAAGACAAATACTTATGTATTGAAAACACTTTACGAGAAGAAATAACGCATCGTAAAAAATTTGCTTGTATCTCCTAAACAACATGTTGTAACTTGAAAGGATTTGGTGTGGCTCGTACGTCTAAAAGTGTAGCCTCCAAAGAGAACCCACAGGAGAACATTCTTTCGTCAAAATTTGTCAGAAAACCACGTTTTAAGGAAATTCCGCATCGTGCAAAATTATCTTGTTTTCCTAAACAACACGTTGGAACTCGAAAAGCTTTGGTGTTGCATGTATGTCAAAGCGTGTAGCCTCTAAAGAGAACGCACAGGAGAGTTTTCTCTCGAAAGAACATTTAGGAATACCATGTTATAAGGAAATACAGTGTTGCAGAATAAAGACAAATACGTACGTATAGGAAACACCTTACAAGAAGAATTAACGCATCATACAAAATTAGCTTGTATCTCCTAAACAACACGTTGTAACTCGAAAGGATTTGGTGTGGCGTGTACATCTAAACGTGTAGCCTCAAAAGAGAACCCACAGGAGAATTTTCTTTCGTCAAAATTTTTCAGAAAACCACGTTTTAAGTAAATCCTGCATCGTGCGAAATCATCTTCTTTTTCCTAAACAACATGTTGTAACCCGAAAAGCTTTGGTGTTGCATGTATGTGTAAGCGTGGAGCATCAAAAGAGAAGGCACAGGAGAGTTTTCTCTCGAAAGAATATGTAAGAATACCACGTTATAAAGAAATACAATTTTGCAGAGTAAAGACAAATAAGTACATATTAGAAACACGTTACAAGAAGAAATAACGCATCGTGCAAAATTTGTGTCTATCTCCTAAACAAAACGTTGTAACTTGAAAAGATTTGGTGTGGCTCATACGTATACATGTGTAACCTCAAAAGAGAACCCACAGGAGAACTTTCTTTCGTCAAAATTTGTCAGAAAACCACGTTTTATGGAAATCCCGCATCTTGCAAAGTTATCTTGTTTTTCCTAAACTGCACGTTGTAACTCAAAAAGCTTTAGTGTTGCGTGTATGTCTAAGCATGTAGCCTCTAAAGAGAACGCACAGGAGAGTTTTCTCTCCAAAGAACATGTAAGAATACACCGTTATAAGGAAATACAGTGTTGCAGAGTAAAGACAAATACGTATGTATTGTAAACACTTTACGAGAAGAAATAACGCTTCGTACAAAATTAGCTTGTATCTCCTAAACAAAATGTGGTAACTCGAAAGGATTTGGTGTGGCGTGTACTTGTAAATGTGTAGCCTCAAAAGAGAACCCACAGGAGAATTTTCTTTCGTCAAAATTTGTCAGAAAACCACGTTTTAAGGAAATCCCGCATCGTGCGAAATTATCTTGTTTTTCCTAAACAACACGTTGTAACTCGAAAAGCTTTAGTGTTGCCTGTATGTCTAAGTGTGTAGCCTCAAATGTAACGCACAGGATAGTTTTCTCTTGAAATAATATGTAAGAATACCACGTTATAAGGAAATACAATGTTGCAGATTAAAGACAAATACATACGTATTCAAAACACTTTACGAGAAGAATTAACGCATTGTACAAAATTAGCTTGTATCTCCTAAACAACACGTTGTAACTCGAAAAGATTTGGTGTGGCGTGTACGTCTAAATATGTAGCCTCAAAAGAGAACACACAGGAGAATTTTCTTTCATCAAAATTTGTCAGAGACCACGTTTTAAGGAAATCTCGCATCATGCAAAATCCTCTCCTTTTTCCTAAACAACACGTTGTAACTCGAAAAGCTTTGGTGTTGCGTGTATGTCTAAGCATATAGCCTCAAAAGAGAACGCACAGGAGAGTTTTCCCTTGAAATAATATGTACGAATACCACGTTTTAAGGAAATACAGGGTTGCAGAGTAAAGACAAATAAGTACGTATTGGAAACACTTTACGAGAAGAAATAAGGCACCGTACAAAATTGGCTTGTATCTCCTAAACAACACGTTGTAACTCGAAAAGATTTGGTGCGGCTCATACGTCTACACGTGTAGCCTCAAAAGAGAACGCACAGGAGAACTTTCTTTCGTCAAAATTTCTCAGGAAACCACATTTTAAGGAAATCCCGCATCGTGCAAAATTATCTTGTTTTTCCTAAACAACACGATGTGACTCGAAAAGCTTTGGTGTTGCATGTATGTCTAAGCGTGTAACCTCTAAAGAGAACGCACAGGATAGTTTTCTCTCGAAAGAACATGTAAGAATACCATGTTATTAGGAAATATAGTGTTGAAGAGTAAAGACAAATACGTACGTATTAGAAACACTTTACGAGAAGAATTAACGCATTGTACAAAATTAGCTTGTATCTCCTAAACAACACGTGGTAACTCGAAAGCATTTCGTGTGGTGTGTACGTCTAAACATGTAGCCTCAAAAGAGAACCCACAGGAGAATTTTCTTTCATCAATATTTGTCAGAAAACCACGTTTTAAGGAAATCCCGCATCGATTGAAATTATCTTGTTTTTCATAAACAACGCGTTGTAACTCGAAAAACTTTGGTGTTGCCTGTATGTCTGAGTGTGTAGCCTCAAAAGGGAACGCACAGGATAGTTTTCTCTTGAAAGAATATGTAAAAACACCACGTTATAAAGAAATACAGTGTTGCAGAGTAAAGACAAATACGGACATTTTGGAAACACTTTACGAGAAGAAATAACACATTGTACAAAATTAGCTTGTATCTCCTAAACAACACGTTGTAACTCGAAAATATTTGGTGTGGCTCGTACCTCTACACGTGTAGCCTCAAAAGAGAACCCACAGGAGAACTTTCTTTCGTCAAAATTTGTCAGAAAACCACGTTTTAAGGAAATCCCGCATCGTGCAAAATTATCTTGTTTTTCCTAAACAACACGTTGTAACTCGAAAAGCTTTGGTGTTGCGTGTATGTCTAAGCATGTAGCCTCTAAAGAGAATGCACAGTAGAGTTTTTTTCTTGAAAGAACATGTAAGAATACAACGTTATAAGGAAATACAGTGTTGCAGAGTAAAGACAAATTCGTACTTATTGGAAACACTTTACGAGAAGAAATAACGCATCGTAAAAAATTAGCTTGTATCTCCTAAACAACAAGTTGTAACTCGAAAGGATTTGGTGTGGCCTGTACGTCTAAATGTGTAGCCTCAAAAGAGAACCCACAGGATAATTTTCATTCGTCAAAATTTTTCAGAAAACCACGTTTTATGGAAATCCCGCATTGTGCGAAACTATCTTGTTTTTCCTACACAACATATTGTAACTCGAAAATCTTTGGTTTGCGTGTATGTCTAAGCGTGTAGCCTCAAAAGAGAAAGCACAGGAGAGTTTTCTCTCGAAAGAATATGTAAGAATACCACGTTATAAGGAAATACAGTGTTTCAGATTAAAGACAAATAAGTACATATTGGAAACCCTTTACGCGAAGAAATAACACATCGTACAAAATTAGCTTGTATCTCCTAATCAACACGTTGTAACTCGAACTGATTTGGTGTGCTGTTTACATCTAAACGTGTAGCCTCAAAAGAGAACCCACAGGAGAATTTTGTTTTGTCAAAATTTGTCAGAAAACCACATTTTAAGGAAATCCCGCATCGTGCGAAATTACCTTATTTTTCCTAAACAACACGTTGTATCTCAAAAAGCTTTGGTGTTGCGTGTATGTCTAAGCGTGTAGCCTCAAAAGAGAACGCAGAGGAGAGTTTTCTCTCGAAAGAATATGTAAGAATACCACGTTATAAGTAAATACAGTGTTGCAGAGTAAAGATAAATAGGTACGTATTGTAAATACTTTATGAGAAGAATTAATGCATGGTACAAAATTAGCTTGTATCTCCTAAACAACACCTTGTAACTCGAAAGGATTTGGGGTGGCATGTACGTCTAATCGTTTAGCCTCTTAAGAGAACCCATAGGAGAATTTTCTTTCGTCAAAACTTGTCAGAAAACCACGTTTTAAGGAAATCCCGCATCGTGCGAAATTATCTTGCTTTTCCTAAACAACACGTTGTAACTCGAAAAGCTTTGTACTTGCGTGTATGTCTAAGCATGTAGCCTCAAAAGAAAAGGCACAAGAGAGTATTCTCTCGAAAAAATATGAAAGAATACCACGTTATAAGGAAATACAGTGTTGCAGAGTAAAGACAAATAAGTACGAATTGGAAAAACTTTACGAGAAAAAATAAAGCTTCCTACAAAATTAGCTTGTATCTCCTAAACAACACGTGGTAACTCAAAAAGATTTGGTGTGGCGTGTACGTCTAAACGTGTAGCCTCACAAGAGAACCCACAGGAGAATTTTCTTTAGTCTAAATTTGTCAGAAAACCACGTTTTAAGGAAATCCAGCATCTTGCGAAATTATCTTGTTTTTCCAAAACAACAGGTTTTAACTCGAAAAGCTTTGGTTTTGCGAGTATGTCTAAGCGTGTAGCCTCAAAAGAGAACGCACAGGAGAGTTTTCTCTCGAAAGAATATGTAAGAATACCACGTTATAAGGAAATACAGTGTTGTAGAGTAAAGACTAATACAGACGTATTGGAAACACTTTAAGAGAAGAAATAAAGCATTGTACAAAATTAGTTTGTATCTCCTAAACAACACGTTGTAACTAGAAAAGATTTGGTGTGGCATGTACGTCTAAACGTGTAGCCTCAAAAGAGAACCCACAGGATTATTTTATTTCATCAAAAATTTTCAGAAAACCACGTTTTAAGGAAATCCCGCATCATGCGAAATTATCTTGTTTTTCCTAAACAACACATTGTAACTCGAAAAGCTTTGTTGTTGCGTGTATGTCTAAGCGTGTGTCCTCAAAAGAGAAAGCACAGGAGAGTTTTCTCTCGAAAGAACATGTAAGAATACAACGTTATAAGGAAATACAGTGTTGCTGAGTAAAGACAAATATGAACGTATTGGAAACACTTTGAGAAGAAATAACACATCGTAAAAAATTAGCTTGTATCTTCTAAACAACACGTGATAACTAGAAAGGACTTGGTGTGGCGTGCACGTCTAAAGGTATAGCCTCAAAAGAGAACCCGCAGGAGAATTTTCTTTCGTCAATATTTGTCAGAACACCACGTTTTAAGGAAATCCCGCATCATGCGAAATTATCTTGTTTTTCCTAAACAACACATTGTAACTCGAAAAGCTTTGTTGTTGCGTGTATGTCTAAGCGTGTGTCCTCAAAAGAGAAAGCACAGGAGAGTTTTCTCTCGAAAGAACATGTAAGAATACAACGTTATAAGGAAATACAGTGTTGCTGAGTAAAGACAAATATGAACGTATTGGAAACACTTTGAGAAGAAATAACACATCGTAAAAAATTAGCTTGTATCTTCTAAACAACACGTGATAACTAGAAAGGACTTGGTGTGGCGTGCACGTCTAAAGGTATAGCCTCAAAAGAGAACCCGCAGGAGAATTTTCTTTCGTCAATATTTGTCAGAACACCACGTTTTAAGGAAATCCCGCATCATGCGATATTATGTTTCATAAACAACACGTTGTAACTCGAAAAGCTTTGGTGTTGCCAGTATGTCTAAGTGTGTAGCCTCAAAAGGGAACGCACAGGATAGTTTTCTCTTGAAAGAAAATGTAGAAATACCACGTTATAAGGATATACAGTGTTGCAGAGTAAAGACAAATACGTACATATTGGAAAAACTTTACGAGAAGAAATAACGCATCATATAAAATTAGTTTGTATGTCCTAAACAACATGTGGTAACTCGAAAGTTTTGGTGTGGTGTGTACGTCTAAACGTGTAGCCTCAAAAGAGAACACCAAGGAGAATTTTCTTTCGTCAAAATTTGTCAGAAAACCACGTTTTAAGGAAATCCCGCATCGTGCGAAATTATCTTGTTTTTCATAAACAACACGTTGTACCTCGAAAAGCTTTGGTGTTGTCTGTATGTCTTAGTGTGTAGCCTCAAAAGGGAACGCACAGGATAGTTTTCCCTCGAAAGAATATGTAAGAATACCACGTTATAAGGGAATACATTGTTGCAGAGTAAAGACAAATACTTACATATTGGAAACACTTTATGAGAAGAATTAACGCATCGTACAAAATTAGCTTGAATCTCCTAAACAACACGTTGTTACTCGAAAAGATTTGGTGTGGCTTGTACGTCTAAACGTGTAGCCTCAAAAGAAAACCCACAGAAGAATTTTCTTTCGTCAACATTTTTCAGAAAACCATGTTTTAAGGAAATCCCGCACCGTGCGAAATCATCTTCTATTTTCTAAAAAACATGTTGTAACTCGAAAAGCTTTGGTGTTGCGTGTGTATCTAAGCGTGGAGCCTCAAAAGAGAAGGCACAGGAGAGTTTTCTCTCGAAAGAATATTTAAGAATACCACATTATAAGGAAATACAATTTTGCAGAGTAAAGACAAATAAGTACATATTGGAAACACTTTAACAGAAGAAATAACGCATCATAAAAAATTAGCTTGTATCTCCTAAACAACACGTTGTAACTCGAAAAGATTTGAAGTGATATGTACGTCTAAATGTGTATCCTCAAGAGATAACCCACAGGAGAATTTTCTTTCATCAAAATTTGTCAGAAACCACGTTTTAAGGAAATCTCGCAACGTGCGAAATTATCTAGTTTTTCCTAAACAACACATTGTAACACGAAAAGATCTGGTGTTCGGTGTATGTCTAAGCGTGTAGCCTCAAAAGAGAACAAAAAGGAGAGTTTTCTCTTGAAAGAATATGTAAGAATACCACGTTATAAGGAAATACAATGTGGCAGAGTAAAGAGAAACATGTACGTATTGGAAACACTTTACCAGAAGAATTAATGCATAGTAAAATATTAGCTTGTATCTCCTAAAGAACAAGTTGTAACTCAAAAAGAATTGGTGTGGCCTGTACGTCTAAACATGTAGCCTCAAAAGAGAACCCAGAGGAGAATTTTCTTTCGTCAAATTTTTTCAGAAAACCACGTTTTAAGGAAATCCCGCATGTTGCGAAATCATCTTCTTTTTCCTAAACAACATGTTGTAACTCAAAAAGCTTTAGTGTTGCGTGTATGTCTAAGGGTGGAGCCTCAAAAGAGAAGGCACAGGAGAGTTTTCTCTTGAATGAAAATGTCAGAATACCACGTTATTAGGAAATACAATTTTGCAGAGTAAAGACAAATAAGTACATATTGGAAAGAGTTTACGAGAAGAAATAATGCATCATAGAAAATTAGCTTGTATCTCCTAAACAACACGTGGTAACTCGAAAAGATTTGGTTTTGCATGTACGTCTAAAAGTGTAGCCTCAAAAGAGAACCAACAAGAGAATTTTCTTTCGTCATAATTTGTCGGATAACCACGTTTTAAGGAAATCCCGCATCGTGCAAAATTAACTTCTTTTTCCTAAAAAACACGTTGTAACTCGAAAAGCTTTGGTGTTGCGTGTATGTCTAAGCGTGTAGCCTCAAAGGAGAATGCACAGGAGAGTTTTCTCTCGAAAGAACATGTAAGAATACAACGTTATAAGGAAATACACTGTTGCAGAGTAAAGACAAAAACATATATATTGGAAACACTTTAATAGAAGAGATAACGCATCATAAAATATTAGCTTGTATCTCCTAAACAACAAGTGGTAACTCGAAAAGATTTAATTTGGCGTGTACGTCTAAAAGTGTAGCCTCAAAAGAGAACCCACAGGAGAATTTTCTTTCTTCAAAATTTGTCAGAAAACCTCGTTATAAGGCAATACCGTATCGTGCGAAATTATCTTGTTTTTCCTAAACAACACGATGTAACTCGAAAAGCTTTGGCGTTGCATGTATGTCTCAGTGTGTAGCCTAAAAAGAAATGCACAGGAGAGTTTTCTCTCGAACGAATATGTAAGAATACCACGTTATAAGGAAATACAGTGTTGCAGAGTAAAGACAAATACGTACATATTGGAAACACTTTACTAGAAGAAATAACGCATCGTTCAAAATTAGCTTGTATCTCCTAAACAACATGTTGTAACTAGAAAAGATTTGGTGTGGCCTGTACGTCTAAACGTGTAGCCCCAAAAGAGAACCCACAGGAGAATTTTCTTTCTTCAAACTTTTTCAGAAAACCACGTTTTAAGGAAATCCTGCATCGTGCGAAATCATCTTGTTTTTCCTAAACAACATGTTGTAACTCGAAAACTTTGTTGTTGCGTGTATGTCTAAGCGTGTAGCCTCAAAAGAGAATGCACAGGAGAGTTTTCTCTCGAAAGAACATGTAAGAATACAACGTTATAAGGAAATAAAGTGTTGCTGAGTAAAGACAAATACGTACGTATTGGAAACACTTTATCAGAAGAAATAACACATCGTACAAAATTAGCTTGTATCTTCTAAACAACACGTGATAACTCGAAAGGATTTGGTGTGGCGTGCACGTCTAAAGGTATAGCCTCAAAAGAGAACCCGCAGGAGAATTTTCTTTCATCAAAATTTGTCAGAACACCACGTTTTAAGGAAATCCCGCATCATGTGATTTTATCTTGTTTTTCATAAACAACACGTTGTAACTCGAAAAGCTTTGGTGTTGCCTGTATGTCTAAGTGTGTAGCCTCAAAAGGGAACGCACAGGATAGTTTTCTCTTGAAAGAATATGTAGAAATACCACGTTATAAGGATATTCAGTGTTGCAGAGTAAAGACAAATACGTACATATTGGAAAAACTTTACGAGAAGAAATAACGCATCATACAAAATTAGCTTGTATGTCCTAAACAACATGTGGTAACTCGAAAGTTTTGGTGTGGTGTGTACGTCTAAACGTGTAGCCTCAAAAGAGAACACAAAGGAGAATTTTCTTTCATCAAAATTTGTCAGAAAACCACGTTATAAGGCAATCCCGCATCGTGCGAAATTATCTTGTTTTTCATAAACAACACGTTGTACCTCGAAAAGCTTTGGTGTTGTCTGTATGTCTTAGTGTGTAGCCTCAAAAGGGAACGCACAGGATAGTTTTCCCTCGAAAGAATATGTAAGAATACCACGTTATAAGGGAATACATTGTTGCAGAGTAAAGACAAATACTTACATATTGGAAACACTTTATGAGAAGAATTAACGCATCGTACAAAATTAGCTTGAATCTCCTAAACAACACGTTGTTACTCGAAAAGATTTGGTGTGGCGTGTACGTCTAAATGTGTAGCCTCAAAAGAGAACCCACAGAAGAATTTTCTTTCGTCAAAATTTTTCAGAAAACCATGTTTTAAGGAAATCCCGCACCGTGCGAAATCATCTTTTATTTTCTAAAAAACATGTTGTAACTTGAAAAGCTTTGGTGTTGCGTGTATATCTAAGCGTGGAGCCTCAAAAGAGAAGGCACAGGAGAGTTTTCTCTCGAAAGAATATGTAAGAATACCACATTATAAGGAAATACAATTTTGCAGAGTAAAGACAAATAAGTACATATTGGAAACTCTTTAACAGAAGAAATAACGCATCATACAAAATTAGCTTGTATCTCCTAAACAACACGTTGTAACTCAAAAAGATTTGGTGTGACGTGTACGTCTAAATGTGTAGCCTCAAGAGATAACCCACAGGAGAATTTTCTTTCATCAAAATTTGTCAGAAACCACGTTTTAAGGAAATCTCGCACGTGCGAAATTATCTAGTTTTTCCTAAACAACACGTTGTAACTCGAAAAGCTCTGGTGTTCGGTGTATATCTAAGCGTGTAGCCTCAAAAGAGAACACAAAGGAGAGTTTTCTCTCGAAAGAATATGTAAGAATACCACGTTATAAGGAAATACAATGTGGCAGAGTAAAGACAAACATGTACGTATTGGAAACACTTTACCAGAAGAATTAACGCATAGTAAAAAATTAGCTTGTATCTCCTAAAGAACAAGTTGTAACTCAAAAAGATTTGGTGTGGCCTGTACGTCTAAACGTGTAGCCTCAAAAGAGAACCCAGAGGAGAATTTTCTTTCGTCAAATTTTTTCCATGTTTTAAGGAAATCCCGCATGTTACGAAATCATCTTCTTTTTCCTAAACAACATGTTGTAACTCAAAAAGCTTTAGTGTTGCGTGTATGTCTAAGGGTGGAGCCTCAAAAGAGAAGGCACAGGAGAGTTTTCTCTTGAATGAAAATGTCAGAATACCACGTTATTAGGAAATACAATTTTGCAGAGTAAAGACAAATAAGTACATATTGGAAAGAGTTTACGAGAAGAAATACTGCATCATACAAAATTAGCTTGTATCTCCTAAACAACACGTGGTAACTCGAAAAGATTTGGTTTTGCATGTACGTCTAAAAGTGTAGCCTCAAAAGAGATCCAACAGGAGAATTTTCTTTCGTCATAATTTGTTGGATAACCACGTTTTAAGGAAATCCCGCATCGTGCAAAATTATCTTCTTTTTCCTAAAAAACACGTTGTAACTCGAAAAGCTTTGGTGTTGCGTGTATGTCTAAGCGTGTAGCCTCAAAGGAGAATGCACAGGAGAGTTTTTTCTCGAAAGAACATGTAAGAATACAACGTTATAAGGAAATACACTGTTGCAGAGTAAAGACAAAAACATATATATTGGAAACACTTTAATAGAAGAGATAACGCATCATAAAATATTAGCTTGTATCTCCTAAACAACAAGTGGTAACTCGAAAAGATTTAATTTGGCGTGTACGTCTAAAAGTGTAGCCTCAAAAGAGAACCCACAGGAGAATTTTCTTTCTTCAAAATTTGTCAGAAAACCTCGTTATAAGGCAATACCGTATCGTGCGAAATTATCTTGTTTTTCCTAAACAACACGATGTAACTCGAAAAGCTTTGGCGTTGCATGTATGTCTCAGTGTGTAGCCTAAAAAGAAATGCACAGGAGAGTTTTCTCTCGAACGAATATGTAAGAATACCACGTTATAAGGAAATACAGTGTTGCAGAGTAAAGACAAATACGTACATATTTTAAACACTTTACGAGAAGAAATAACGCATCGTTCAAAATTAGCTTGTATCTCCTAAACAACACGTTGTAACTAGAAAAGATTTGGTGTGGCCTGTACGTCTAAACGTGTAGCCCCAAAAGAGAACCCACAGGAGAATTTTCTTTCTTCAAAAATTTTCAGAAAACCACGTTTTAAGGAAATCCTGCATCGTGCGAAATCATCTTGTTTTTCCTAAACAACATGTTGTAACTCGAAAACTTTGTTGTTGCATGTATGTCTAAGCGTGTAGCCTCAAAAGAGAATGCACAGGAGAATTTTCTCTCGAAAGAACATGTAAGAATACAACGTTATAAGGAAATAAAGTGTTGCTGAGTAAAGACAAATACGTACGTATTGGAAACACTTTATCAGAAGAAATAACACATCGTACAAAATTAGCTTGTATCTTCTAAACAACACGTGATAACTCGAAAGGATTTGGTGTGGCGTGCACGTCTAAAGGTATAGCCTCAAAAGAGAACCCGCAGGAGAATTTTCTTTCGTCAAAATTTGTCAGAACACCACGTTTTAAGGAAATCCCGCATCATGTGATTTTATCTTGTTTTGCATAAACAACACGTTGTACCTCGAAAAGCTTTGGTGTTGTCTGTATTTCTTAGTGTGTAGCCTCAAAAGGGAACGCACAGGATAGTTTTCCCTCGAAAGAATATGTAAGAATACCACGTTATAAGGGAATACATTGTAGCAGAGTAAAGACAAATACTTACATATTGGAAACACTTTATGAGAAGAATTAACGCATCGTACAAAATTAGCTTGAATCTCCTAAACAACACGTTGTTACTCGAAAAGATTTGGTGTGGCGTGTACGTCTAAACGTGTAGCCTCAAAAGAGAACCCACAGAAGAATTTTCTTTCGTCAAAATTTTTCAGAAAACCATGTTTTAAGGAAATCCCGCACCGTGCGAAATCATCTTCTATTTTCTAAAAAACATGTTGTAACTCGAAAAGCTTTGGTGTTGCGTGTATATCTAAGCGTGGAGCTTCAAAAGAGAAGGCACAGGAGAGTTTTCTCTCGAAAGAATATGTAAGAATACCACATTATAAGGAAATACAATTTTGCAGAGTAAAGACAAATACGTACATATTGGAAAGACTTTAACAGAAGAAATAACGCATCATACAAAATTAGCTTGTATCTCCTAAACAACACGTTGTAACTCAAAAGGATTTGGTGTGACGTGTACGTCTAAATGTGTAGCCTCAAGAGATAACCCACAGGAGAATTTTCTTTCATCAAAATTTGTCAGAAACCACGTTTTAAGGAAATCTCGCACGTGCGAAATTATCTAGTTTTTCCTAAAGAACACGTTGTAACTCGAAAAGCTCTGGTGTTCGGTGTATATCTAAGCGTGTAGCCTCAAAAGAGAACACAAAGGAGAGTTTTCTCTCGAAAGAATATGTAAGAATACCACGTTATAAGGAAATACAAGGTGGCAGAGTAAAGACAAACATGTACGTATTGGAAACACTTTACCAGAAGAATTAACGCATAGTAAAAAATTAGCTTGTATCTCCTAAAGAACAAGTTGTAAATCAAAAAAGATTTGGTGTGGCCTGTACGTCTAAACGTGTAGCCTCAAAAGAGAACCCAGAGGAGAATTTTCTTTCGTCAATTTTTTTCCAAGTTTTAAGGAAATCCCGCATGTAGCGAAATCATCTTCTTTTTCCTAAACAACATGTTGTAACTCAAAAAGCTTTAGTGTTGCGTGTATGTCTAAGGGTGGAGCCTCAAAAGAGAAGGCACAGGAGAGTTTTCTCTAGAATGAAAATGTCAGAATACCACGTTATTAGGAAATACAATTTTGCAGAGTAAAGACAAATAAGTACATATTGGAAACAGATTACTAGAAGAAATAATGCATCATAAAAAATTAGCTTGTATTTCCTAAACAACACGTGGTAATTCGAAAAGATTTGGTTTGGCATGTACGTCTAAAAGTGTAGCCTCAAAAGAGAACCAACAGGAGAATTTTCTTTCGTCAAAATTTGTCGGATAACCACGTTTTAAGGAAATCCCGCATCGTGCAAAATTATCTTCTTTTTCCTAAAAAACACGTTGTAACTCGAAAAGCTTTGGTGTTGCGTGTATGTCTAAGCGTGTAGCCTCAAAGGGGAATGCACAGTGGAGTTTTCTCTCGAAAGAACATGTAAGAATACAACGTTATAAGGAAATACAGTGTTGCAGAGTAAAGACAAAAACGTATATATTGGAAACACTTTAATAGAAGAGATAACACATCATAAAATATTAGCTTGTATCTCCTAAACAACAAGTGGTAACTCGAAAAGATTTAATTTGGATTGTACGTCTAAAAGTGTAGCCTCAAAAGAGAACCCTCAGGAGAATTTTCTTTCTTCAAAATTTGTCAGAAAACCTTGTTATAAGGCAATACCGCATAGTGCGAAATTATCTTGTTTTTCCTAAACAACACGATGTAACTCGAA
Source organism: Apodemus sylvaticus (assembly GCF_947179515.1). Lineage (NCBI taxonomy): Eukaryota > Metazoa > Chordata > Mammalia > Rodentia > Muridae > Apodemus > Apodemus sylvaticus. The sequence goes on along the minus strand of NC_067491.1, from coordinate 64,275,644 downwards.
AAGCTTTGGCGTTGCATGTATGTCTCAGTGTGTAGCCTAAAAAGAAATGCACAGGAGAGTTTTCTCTCGAACGAATATGTAAGAATACCACGTTATAAGGAAATACAGTGTTGCAGAGTAAAGACAAATACGTACATATTGGAACCACTTTACTAGAAGAAATAACGCATCGTTCAAAATTAGCTTGTATCTCCTAAACAACACGTTGTAACTAGAAAAGATTTGGTGTGACGTGTACGTCTAAACGTGTAGCCTCAAAAGAGAACCCACAGGAGAATTTTCTTTCATCAAAATTTGTCAGAAACCATGTTTTAAGGAAATCTCGCATCGTGCAAAATTATCTAGTTTTTCCTAAACAACACGTTGTAACTCAAAAAGCTCTGTGTTGCGTGTATGTCTAAGCGTGTAGCCTCAAAAGAGAATGCACAGGAGAGATTTCTCTCGAAAGAATATGTAAGAATACCACGTTATAAGGAAATACAGTGTTGCAGAGTAAAGACAAACACGTAAGTATTGGAAACACTTTATGAGAAGAATTAACGCATCATACAAAATTAGCTTGTATCTCCTAAACAACAAGTTGTAACTCGAAAAGATTTGGTGTGGCCTGTACGTCTAAACGTGTAGCCCCAAAAGAGAACCCACAGGAGAATTTTCTTTCTTCAAAATTTTTCAGAAAACCACGTTTTAAGGAAATCCCGCATCGTGCGAAATCATCTTGTTTTTCCTAAACAACATGTTGTAACTCGAAATCTTTGTTGTTGCGTGTATGTCTAAGTGTGTAGCCTCAAAAGAGAATGCACAGGAGAGTTTTCTCTCGAAAGAACATGTAAGAATACAACGTTATAAGGAAATACAGTGTTGCAGAGTAAAGAAAAAAAAAACTTATATATTGGAACCACTTTACTAGAAGAAATAACGCATCGTTCAAAATTAGCTTGTATCTCCTAAACAACACGTTGTAACTAGAAAAGATTTGGTGTGACGTGTACGTCTAAACGTGTAGCCTCAAAAGAGAACCCACAGGAGAATTTTCTTTCATCAAAATTTGTCAGAAACCATGTTTTAAGGAAATCTCGCATCGTGCGAAATTATCTAGTTTTTCCTAAACAACACGTTGTAACTCAAAAAGCTCTGGTGTTGCGTGTATGTCTAAGCGTGTAGCCTCAAAAGAGAATGCACAGGAGAGATTTCTCTCGAAAGAATATGTAAGAATACCACGTTATAAGGAAATACAGTGTTGCAGAGTAAAGACAAACACGTACGCATTGGAAACATTTTATGAGAAGAATTAACGCATCATACAAAATTAGCTTGTATCTCCTAAACAACAAGTTGTAACTCGAAAAGATTTGGTGTGGCCTGTACGTCTAAACGTGTAGCCCCAAAAGAGAACCCACAGGAGAATTTTCTTTCTTCAAAATTTTTCAGAAAACCACGTTTTAAGGAAATCCCGCATCGTGCGAAATCATCTTGTTTTTCCTAAACAACATGTTGTAACTCTTAATCTTTGTTGTTGCGTGTATGTCTAAGCGTGTAGCCTCAAAAGAGAATGCACAGGAGAGTTTTCTCTCGAAAGAACATGTAAGAATACAACGTTATAAGGAAATACAGTGTTGCAGAGTAAAGGAAAAAAAACGTATATATTGGAAACACTTTAATAGGAGAAATAACGCATCATAAAATATTAGCTTGTATCTCCTAAACAACAATTGGTAACTCGAAAAGATTTAGTTTGGCGTTTAAGTCTAAAAGTGTAGCCTCAAAAGAGAACACAGAGGAGAATTTTCTTTCTTCAAATTTGTCAGAAAACCACTTTATAAGGCAATTCCGCATCGTGCGAAATTATCTTGTTTTTCCTAAACAACACGTTGTAACTCGAAAAGCTTTTGTGTTGCGTGTATGTCTAAGTGTGTAGCCTCAAAAGGAAATGCACAGGAGAGTTTTCTCTCGAAAGAATATGTAAGAATACCACGTTATAAGGAAATACAGTGTTGCATAGTAAAGACAAATATGTACATGTTGGAAACACTTTACGAGAAGAAATAACGCATCATTCAAAATTAGCTTGTATCTCCTAAACAACACGTTGTAACTCGAAAAGATTTGGCGTGACATGTACGTCTAAATGTGTCGCCTCAAAAGAGAACCCACAGGAGAATTTTCTTTCATCAAAATTTGTCAGAAACCACGTTTTAAGGAATTCTCGCATCGTGCGAAATTTTCTAGTTTTTCCTAAACAAGACATTGTAACTCGAAAAGCTTTGGTGTTGCGTGTATGTCTAAGCGTGTAGCCTCAAAAGAGAACACACAAGAGAGTTTTCTCTTGAAAGAATATGTAAGAATACCACGTTATAAGGAAATACAGTGTTGCAGAGTAAAGACAAATACGTACCTTTTGGAAAAACTTTAAGAGAAGAAATAAAGCCTTGTAAAAAGTTAGCTTGTATCTCCTAAACAACACGTTGTAACTCGAAAATATTTGGTGTGGCTCATACGACTACATATGTAGCATCAAAAGACAAAGCACAGGAGAACTTTCTTTCCCCAAAATTTGTCAGAAAACCATGTTTTAAGGAAATCCCGCATCGTGCAAAATTATCTTGTTTTCCTAAACAACACGTTGTAACTCGAAAAGCTTTGGTGTTGTGTGTATGTCTAAGCGTGTAGCCTCTAAAGAGTACGCACAGGAGATTTTTCTCTCGTAAGAACATGTAAGAATACAACGTTATACGGAAATACAGTGTTGCAATGTAAATACAAATACATCCGTTTTGGAAACACTTTAGGAGAAGAAATATCGCATCGTAAAAAATTAGCTTGTATCTCCTAAACAACACGTGGTAACTCGAAAGGATTTGGTGTGGCATGTACGTCTAAACGTGTAGTCTCAAAAGAGAACCCATTGGAGAATTTTCTTTCTTCAAAATTTGTCAGAAATCGACGTTTGAACGAAATCCCGCATCCTGCGAAATTATATTGTTTTTCCTAAACAACAAGTTGTAACTCGAAAAGCTTTGGTGTTGCCTGTATGTCTAAGTGTGTAGCCACAAAACCGAATTCACAGGAGAGCTTTCTCTCGAAAGAATATATAAGAATACCACGTTATATGGAAATAGAGTGTTGCAGAGTAAAGACAAATACGAACATATTGGAAACACTTTACGAGAAGAAATAATGCATCGTACAAAATTAGCTTGTATCTCCTAAACAACACGTTGTAACTCGAAATGATTTCCTGTGACGTGTATGTCTAAACGTGTAGCCTCAAAAGAGAACTGACAGGAGAATTTTCTTTCATCAAAATTTGTCAGAAAACCACGTTTTAAGGAAATCTCGCATCATGCGAAATTATCTTGTTTTTCCTAAACAACACTTTGTAACTCGAAAAGCTTTGGGGTTGCGTGTATGTCTAAGGGTGTAGCCTCAAAAGAGAACGCAAAGGAGAGTTTTCTCTCGAAAGAATATGTAAGAATACCATGTTATAAGGAAATGCAGTGTTGCAGAGTAAAGACAAATATGTATGTATTGGAAACACTTTACGAGAAGAAATTTCGCATCATCCAAAATTAGCTTGTGTCTCCTAAACAACAGGTTGTAACTCGAAAGGATTTGGTGTGGCGTGTACGTCTAAACGTGTAGCCTCAAAAGAGAACCGACAGGATAATTTTCTATCGTCAAAACATGTGAGAAAACCACGTTTTAAGGAAATCCTTCATCGTGCAAAATAATATTGCTTTTCTTAAACAACAAGTTGTAACTCGAAAAGCTTTGGTGTTGTGTGTATGTCTAAGAGTGTAGCCTCAAAAGAGAATGCAAAGGAGAGTTTTCCTCGAAAGAATATGTAAGAATACCACGTTATAAGGAAATACAGTGTTGCAGAGTAAAGACAAATACGTACCAATTAGAAACACTTTACGAGAAGAATAAACGCATCGTACAAAATTAGCTTGTATCTCCTAAAAAAATACGTTGTAACTCTAAAAGATTTGGTGTGGCGTGTATGTCTAAACGTGTATCCTCAAAAGAGAACCCACAGGAGAATTTTCTTTCCTTAAAAATTTTCAGAAAACCACATTTTAAGGAAATCCCGCATCGTGCGAAATCATCTTCTTTTTCCTAAACAACATATTGTAACTCGAAAAGCTTTAGTGTTGCGTGTATGTCTAAGCGTGGAGCCTCAGAAGAGAAGGCACAGGAGAGTTTTCTCTCGAAAGAATATGTAAGAATACCACGTTATAAGGAAATACAATTTTGCAGAGTAAAGACAAATAAGTACATATTGGAAACACTTTACGAGAAGAAATAACGCATCGTACAAAATTAGCTTGTATCTCCTAAATAACACGTTGTAACTCGAAAAGATTTGGTGTGACATGTACGTCTAAACGTGTAGCCTCAAAAGAGAACCCACAGGAGAATTTTCTTTCATCAGAATTTTTCAGAAAACCACGTTTTAAGGAATTCTCGCATCATGCGAAATTATCTTGTTTTTCCTAAACAACATGTTGTAACTCGAAAAGCTTTGGTGTTGCGTGTATGTCTAAGCATGTAGCCTCAAAAGAGAACGCACAGGAGAGTTTTCTCTCGAAAGAATATGTAAGAATACCACGTTATAAGGAAATACAGTGTTGCAGATTAAAGACAAATTCATATGTATTGGAAACACTTTACGAGAAGAAATAACGCATCATACAAAATTAGCTTGTATCTCCTAAACAACAGGTTGTAACTCGAAAGGATTTGGTGTGGCGTGTACGTCTAAACGTGTAGCCTCAAAAGAGAACCGACAGGAGAATTTTCTATCGTCAAAATATGTGAGAAAACCACGTTTTAAGGAAATCCTTCATCGTGCAAAATTATATAGTTTTTCTTAAACAACAAGTTGTAACTCGAAAAGCTTTGGTGTTGTGTGTATGTCTAAGCGTGTAGCCTCAAAAGAGAACGCACAGGAGAGTTTTCTCTCGAAAGAATATGTAAGAATACCACGTTATAAAGAAATACAAATTTGCAGAGAAAGGCAAATAAGTACATATTGGAAACACTTTACGAGAAGAAATAACGCATCGTACAAAATTAGCTTGTATCTCCTAAGCATAATTAGCTTGTATCAATAAACAACACGTTGTAACTTGAAAAGATTTGGTGTGACGTGTACATCTAAACGTGTAGCCTCAAAAGAGAACCCACAGGAGAAATTTCTTTTGTCAAAATTTGTCAGAAAACCACGTTTTAAGGAAATCCCACAAGGTGCAAAATTATCTTGTTATTCTTAAACAACACGTTGTAACTCGAAAAACTTTGGTGTTTCCTGTATGTCTAAGTGTGTAGTCTCAAAAGGGAATGCACAGGATAGTTTTCTCTCGAAAGAATATATAAGAATACCACGTTATAAGGAAATACAGTGTTGCAGAGTAAAGACAAATACTTACCTATTGGAAACACTTTACGAGAAGAATTTATGCATCTTACAAAATTAGCTTGTATCTCCTAAATAACACGTTGTAACTCGAAAAGATTTGGTGTGGCGTGTACATCTAAACGTGTAGCCTCAAAAGAGATCCCACAGGAGAATTTTCTTTTGTCAAAATTTGTCAGAAAACCATGTTTTAAGGAAATCCCGCATCGTGCGAAATTATCTTGTTATTCTTAAACAACACGTTGTAACTCGAAAAACTTTGGTGTTTCCTGTATGTGTAAGTGTGTAGTCTCAAAAGGGAATGCACAGGATAGTTTTCTCTCGAAAGAATATATAAGAATACCACGTTATAAGGAAATACAGTGTTGCATAGTAAAGACAAATACTTACCTATTGGAAACACTTTACGAGAAGAATTAATGCATCGTACAAAATTAGCTTGTATCTCCTAAACAACACGTTGTAACTCGAAAAGATTTGGTGTGGCGTGTACGTCTAAACATGTAGCCTCAAAAGAGAACCCACAGGATTATTTTTTTTCGTCAAAATTTTTCAGAAAACCACGTTTTAAGGAAATCCTGCACCCTGTGAAATCATCTTCTTTTTCCTAAACAACATGTTGTAACTCGAAAAGCTTTAGTGCTGCATGTATGTGTAAGCGTGGAGCCTCAAAAGAGAAGGCACAGGAGAGTTTTCTCTCGAAAGAATATGTAAGAATACCACGTTATTAGGAAATACAATTTTGCAGAGTAAAGACAAATAAGTACATATTGGGAACACTTTACGAGAAGAAATAATGCATCGAAATAAATTACCTTTTATCTCCTAAACAACACGTGGTAACTCGAAAGGATTTGGTTTGGCGTGTACGTCTAAACGTGTAGCCTCAAAAGAGAACACAAAGGAGAATTTTCTTTCGTCAAAATTTGTCAGAAAACCACGTTTTAAGGAAATCCCGCATCATTCGAAATTATCTTGTTTTTCCTAAACAACACGTTGTAACTCGAAAAGCTCTGGTGTTGCGTGTATGTCTTAGCATGTAGCCTCAAAAGAAAATGCACAGGAGAGTTTTCTCTCCAACGAACATGTAAGAATACGTTATAAGGAAATACAGTGTTGCAGAGTAAAGACAAATACGTACATATTGGAAACACTTTAGGAGAAGAAATTGCGCATCATACATTATTAGCTTGTATCTCCAAAACAACAAGTGGAAACTCGAAAAGATTTGGTGTGGCGTGTACATATAAACATGTAGCCTCAAAAGAGAACCCACAGGAGAATTTTCTTTCGTCAAAATTTTTCAGAAAACCACGTTTTAAGGAAATCCCGCATCGTGCGAAATCATCTTCTTTTTCCTAAACAACACGTTCTAACTCTAAATGCTTTGGTGTTGCGTGTATGTCTAAGCCTGTAGCCTCTAAAGAGAATGCACAGGAGAGTTTTCTCTCGAAAGAACATGTAAGAATACAACGTTATAAGGAAATACAGTGTTGCAGAGTAAAGACAAATACGTACATATTGGAAAAACTTTACGAGAAGAAATAACGCATCGTACAAAATTAGCTTGTATCTCCTAAACAACACGTGGTAACTGGAAAGGATTTGGTGTGGTGTGTACGTCTAAACGTGTAGGCTCAAAAGAGAACCCACAGGAGAATTTTCTTTTGTCAAAATTTGTCAGAAAACCACATTTTAAGGAAATTGAGCATCGTGCGAAATTATCTTGTTTTTCATAAACAACACGTTGTAATCCGAAAATCTGTGGTGTTGCCTGTATGACTTAGTGTGTAGCCTCAAAAGGGAACGCACAGGATAGTTTTCTCTGGAAAGAATATGTAAGAATACCACGTCATAAGGAAATACAGTGTTGCAGAGTAAAGACAAATACTTACATATTGGAAACACTTTACGAGAAGAATTAATGCATCTTACAAAATTAGATTGAATCTCCTTAACAACACGTTACTCGAAATGATTTGGTGTGGCGTGTACGTCTAAACGGGTGCCTCAAAAGAGATCCCACAGAAGACTTTTCTTTCGCCAAAATTTTTCAGAAAACCATGTTTTAAGGAAATCCCGCATCGTGCGAAATTATCTTCTATTTCCTAAACAACATGTTGTAACTCGAAAAGCGTTAGTGTTGCGTGTATATCTAAGCAGGGAGCCTCAAAAGAGAAGGCACAGGAGAGTTTTCTCACGAAAGACTATGTAAGAATACCAGGTTATAAGGAAATACAATTTTGCAGAGTAAAGACAAATAAGTACATATTGGAAACACTTTACGAGAAGAAATAACGCATCGAACAAAATTAGCTTGTATCTCCTAAACAACACGTTGTAACTCGAAAAGATTTGGTGTGACGTGTACTTCTAATCATGTAGCCTCAAAAGAGAACCCACAGGAGAATTTTCTTTCATCAAAATTTGTCAGAAACCACGTTTTATGGAAATCTCGCATCGTGCGAAATTATCTTGTTTTTCCTAAAAAACAAGTTGTAACTCGAAAACCTCTGGTATTGCGTGTATGTCTAAGCATGTAGCCTCAAAAGAGAACGCACAGGAGAGTTTTCTCTCGAAAGAATATGTAAGAATACCACGTTATAAGGAAATACAGTGTTGCAGAGTAAAGACAAACACGTATGTATTGGAAACACTTTACGAGAAGAATTAACGCATAGTACAAAATTAGCTTGTATCTCCTAAACAACACGTTGTAACTCGAAAAGATTTGGTGTGGCGTGTACGTCTAAACGTGTAGCCTCAAAAGAGAACCCACAGGAGAATTTTCTTTCGTTAAAATTTTTCAGAAAACCACGTTTTAAGGAAATCCCGCATCGTGAGAAATCATCTTCTTTTCCCTAAACAATATGTTGTAACTTGAAAAGCTTTGGTGTTGCGTGTATGTCTAAGAGTCGAGCTTCAAAAGAGAATGCACAGGAGAGTTTTCTCTCAAAAGAATATGTAAGAATACCACGTTATAAAGAAATACAAATTTGCAAAGAAAAGGCAAATAAGTACATATTGGAAACACTTTACGAGAAGAAATAACGCATCATACAAAATTAGCTTGTATCACATAAACAACACGTTGTAACTCGAAAAGATTTGGTGTGACGTGTACATCTAAACGTGTAGCCTCAAAAGAGAACCCACAGGAGAATTTTCTTTTGTCAAAATTTGTCAGAAAACCACGTTTTAAGGAAATGCCGCATTGTGCGAAATTATCTTGTTATTCATAAACAACACGTTATAACTCGAAAAACTTTGGTGTTTCCTGTATGTCTAAGTGTGTAGTCTCAAAAGGGAATGCACAGGATAGTTTTCTCTCGAAAGAATATATAAGAATACCACGTTATAAGGAAATACAGTGTTGCAGAGTAAAGACAAATACTTACCTATTGGAAACACTTTACGAGAAGAATTAATGCATCATACAAAATTAGCTTGTATCTCCTAAACAACACTTTGTAACTCGAAAAGATTTGGTGTGGCGTGTACGTCTAAACATGTAGCCTCAAAAGAGAACCCACAGGATTATTTTTTTTAGTCAAAATTTTTCAGAAAACCACGTTTTAAGGAAATCCCGCATCGTGCGAAATCATCTTCTTTTTCCTAAACAACATGTTGTAACTCGGAAAGCTTTGGTGTTGCGTTTATGTCTAAGCCTGTAGCCTCAAAAAGAAGGCACAGGAGAGTTTTCTCTCGAAAGAATATGTAAGAATACCACGTTATTAGGAAATACAATTTTGCAGAGTAAAGACAAATAAGTACATATTGGGAACACTTTATGAGAAAAATAACGCATCGAAAAAAAATTAGCTTGTATCTCCTAAACAACACGTTGTAATTCGAAAAGATTTGGTGTGATGTGTATGTCTACACGTGTAGCCTCAAAAGAGAACCCACAGGAGAATTTTCTTTTGTCAAAATTTGTCAGAAAACCACGTTTTTAGGAAATCTCGCATCGTGCGAAATTATCTAGTTATTCATAAACAACACATTTTAACTCGAAAAACTTTGGTGTTGCCTGTATGTCTAAGGGTCTAGTCTCAAAAGTGAGCACACAGGATAGTTTTCTCTCTAAAGAATATGTAAGAATACCACGTTATAAGAAAATACAGTGTTGCAGAGTAAAGACAAATACTTACCTATTGCAAACACTTTATGAGAAGAATTAACGCATCATACAAAATTAGCTTGTATCTCCTAAACAACACGTTGTAACTCAAAACGATTTGGTGTGGGGTGTACATCTAAACGTCTAGCCTCAAAAGAGAACCCACAGGAGAATTTTCTTTCGTCAAAATTTTTCAGAAAACCACGTTTTAAGGAAATCCCGCATCCTGCGAAATCATCTTCTTTTTCCTAAACAACATGTTGTAACTCGAAAAGCTTTAGTGTTGGGTGTATGTGTAAGCGTGCACCCTCAAAAGAGAAGGCACAGGAGAGTTTTCTCTCGAAGGAATATGTAAGAATACCACGTTATTAGGAAATAAAATTTTGCAGAGTAAAGACAAATAAGTACATATTGGGAACACTTTACGAGAAGAAATAACGCATCGAAAAAAATTAGCTTGTATCTCCTAAACAACATGTGGTAACTCGAAAAGATTTGGTTTGGCGTGTACGTCTAAACGTGAAGCTTAAAAGAGAACACAAAGGAGAATTTCTTTCGTCAAAATTTGTCAGAAAACCACGTTTTAAGGAAATCCCGCATTGTGCGAAATTATCTTGTTTTTCCTAAACAACACGTTGTAATTCGAAAAGCTTTGGTGTTGTGTGTATGTCTAAGCGTGTAGCCTCAAAAGAGAATGCACAGGAGAGTTTTCTCTCCAAGGAACATGTAAGAATACGTTAAAAAGAAATACAGTGTTGCAGAGTAAAGACAAACACATACATATTGGAAACACTTTACGAGAAGAAATTATGCATCATACAATATTAGCTCGTATCTCCTAAACAACAAGTGGAAACTCAAAAACATTTGGTTTGGTGTGTATGTCTAACAGTGTAGCCTCAAAAGAGAACCCACAGAGGAATTTTCCTTCTTCAAAATTTGTCAGAAAACCACGTTTTAACGAAATCACGCATCCTGCGAAATTATGTTGTTTTTCCTAAGCAACAAGTTGTAACTCAAAAAGCGTTGGTGTTGCATGTATGTCTAATTGTGTAGCCTCAAAAGAGAATGCACAGGATAGTTTTCTCTCAAAACAATATGTAAGAATACAACGTTATAAGGAAATACAGTGTTGCAGAGTAAAGACAAATACATACATACTGGAAACACTTTAACTGAAGAAATAACTCATCGTACAAAATTAGCTTGTATCTCCTAAACAACACGTGGTAACTCGAATGGATTTGGTGTGGTGTGTACGTCTAAACGTGTAGCCTCAAAAGAGAACCCACAGGAGAATTTTCTATCGACAAAATTTGTCAGAAAACCACGTTTTAAGGAAATCCCGCATCGTGCGAAATTATCATGTTTTTCCTAAACAACACGTTGTAACTTGAAAAGCTTTGGTGTTGCGTGTATGTCTAAGCATGTAGCCTCAAAAGAGAACGCACAGGAGAGTTTTCTCTCGAAAGAAGATGTAAAAATACCACGTTGTAAGGAAATAGAGCGTTGCAGACTAAAGACAAATATGTACATATTGGAAACACTTTTAGAGAAGAAATAACGCATCGTTCAAAATTAGTGTGTATCTCCTAAACAACATGTTGTAACTCGAAAAGATTTGGTGTGGCATGTACGTATAAACGTGTAGCCTCAAAAGAGAACCCACAGGAGAATTTTCTTTCGTCAATATTTTTAAGAAATCACGTTTATAGGAAAAACCGCATTGTGCGAAATTATCTTGTTTTTCCTAAACAACACGTTGTAACTCGAAAAGCTTTGGTGTTGCGTGTATGTCTAAGCGTGTGGCCTCAAAAGAGAACGCACAGGAGAATTTTCTCTCGAAAGAATATGTAAGAATACCACATTATAAGGAAATACAGTGTTGCAGAATAAAGACAAATACGTACGTATTGGAACACTTTACTAGAAGAAATAACACATGGTAGAAATTTAGATTCTATCTCCTAAACAACACATTGTAACTCGAAAAGATTTGGTGTGGCATTTACATCTAAACGTGTAGCCTCAAAAGAGAACCCACAGGAGAACTTTCTTTGGTCAAAATTTTTCAGAAAACCACGTTTTAAGGAAATCCCACTTCATGCAAAATTATCTTGTTTTTCCTAAACAACACTTTGTAACTCGAAAACCTTTGGTGTAACGTATATGTCTAAACATTTGCCCTCAAAAGAGAACGCACCGGAGAGTTTCCTCTCGAAAGAATATGTACGAATACCACGTTTTATGCAACTACATTGTTGCAGAGTAAAGACATATACGTACCTATTGGAAACACTTTACGAGAAGAAATAAAGCATCGCACAAAATTAGCTTGTATCTCCTAAACAACACGTTGTAACTCGAAAAGATTTGGTGTGGCGTGTACGTCTAAACGTGTAACCTCAAAAGAGAAGCCACAGGAGAATTTTCTTTCGTCAAATTTTCAGAAAACCATGTTTTAAGGAAATCCCGCCTCATGCGAAATTATCTTGTTTTCCCTAAACAACATGTTGTAACTCGAAAAGCTTTGGTGTTGCGTGTATGTCTAAGCATATAGCCTCAAAAGAGAATGCACAGGAGAGTTTTCTCTCGAAAGAATATGTAAGAATACCACGTTATATGGAAATACAGTGTTGCAGAATAAAGACAAATATGTACGTATTGGAAACACTTTAAGGGAAGAAATAACGCAAGGTACAAACACAGCTTGTATCTCCTAAACAACACGTTGTAACTTGAAAAGATTTAGTGTGGCATTTACGTCTAAACGTGTAGCCTCAAAAGACAACCAACAGGAGAATTTTCTTTCGTCAATATTTTTAAGATATCATGTTTTTAGGAAAACCCGCATTGTGCGAAATTATCTTGTTTTTCCTAAACAACACTTTGTAACTCGAAAAGCTTTGGTGTTGCGTGTATGTCTAAGCATGTAGCCTCAAAAAAGAATGCACAGGAGAGTTTTCTCTCGAAAGAATATGTAAGAATACCACGTTATAAGGAAATACAGTGTTGCAGTGTAAAGACAAATACGTACTTATTGGAACACTTTACTAGAAGAAATAACACATGGTACAGAATTAGCTTGTATCTCCTAAACAACACGTTGTAACTCGAAAAGATTTGGTGTGGCATTTACATTTAAACGTGTAGCCTCAAAAGAGAACCCACAGGAGAATATTCTTTGGTCAAAATTTTTCAGAAAACCACGTTTTAAGGAAATCCACATCGTGCAAAATTATCTTGTTTTTCCTAAACAACACGTTGTAACTCGAAAAGCTTTGGTGTTGCGTGTATGTCTAAGCTTGTAGCCTCTAAAGAGAATGCACAGGAGAGTTTTCTCTCAAAAGAACATGTAAGAATACAACGTTATAAGGAAATACAGTGTTGCAGAGTAAAGACAAATACGTATGTACTGGAAACACTTTACCAGAAGAATTAACACATTGTACAAAATTAGCTTGTATCTCCTAAACAAAACGTTGTAACTCGAAAAGATTTGGTGTGGCATGTACATATAAACAGGGGGCCTCAAAAGAGAACTCACAGGAGAATTTTCTTTAGTCAAAATTTTTCAGAAAATCACGTTTTAAGGAAATCACGCATCGTGTGAAATAATCTTCTTTCTCCTAAACAACATGTTGTAACTCGAAAAGCTTCAGTGTTGTGTGTATGTCTAAGCCTGTAGCCTCTAAAGAGAATGCACAGGAGAGTTTTCTCTCGAAAGAATATGTAAGAATACCACGTTATAAGTAAATACAGTGTTGCAGAGTAAAGACAAACACGTATGTATTGGAAACACTTTACGAGAAGAATTAACGCATAGTACAAAATTAGCTTGTATCACCTAAACAACAAGTTGTAACTCGAAAAGATTTGGTGTGGCACGTACGTCTAAACGTGTAGCCTCAAAAGAGAATCACAGGAGAATTTTCTTTCATTAAAATTTTTCAGAAAACCACGTTTTAAGGAAATCCCGCATTGTGCGAACTCATCTTCTTTTTCCTAAACAATATGTTGTAATTCGAAAAGCTTTGGTGTTGCGTGTATGTCTAAGCGTGGAGCCTCTAAAGAGAACGCACAGGAGAGTTTTCTCTCGAAAGAATATGTAAGAATACCACGTCATAAAGAAATACAAATTTGCAGAGAAAAGGCAAATAAGTACGTATTGGAAACACTTTACTAGAAGAAATAACGCATCGTACAATATTAGCGTGTATCTCCTAAACAACATGTTGTAATTCAAAAGGATTTGGTGTGACGTGTACATCTAAACGTGTAGCCTCAAAAGAGAACCCACAGGAGAATTTTCTTTTGTCAAAATTTATCAGAAAACCATGTGTTAAGGAAATCCTGCATCGTGCGAAATTATCTTCCTATTCATAAACAACACGTTGTAACTCGAAAAACTTTGGTGTTGCCTGTAGGTCTAAGTGTGTAGTCTCAAAAGGGAGTGCACAGGATAGTTTTCTCTCGAAAGAATATGTAAGAATACCACGTTATAAGGAAATACAGTGTTGCAGAGTAAAGACAAATACTTACCTATTGGAAACACTTTACGAGAAGAATTAACGCATCGTACAAAATTAGCTTGTATCTCCTAAACAACACATGGTAACTCGAAGAGATTTGGTGTGGGGTGTACGTCTAAACATGTAGCCTCAAAAGAGAACTCACAGGAGAATTTTCTTTAGTCAAAATTTTTCAGAAAACCACGTTTTAAGGAAATCCCGCATCCTGCGAAATCATCTTCTTTTTCCTAAAAACATGTTGTAACTCGAAAAGCTTTAGTGTTGCGTATATGTGTAAGTGTGGAGCCTCAAAAGAGAAGGCACAGGAGAGTTTTCTCTCGAAAGAATATGTAAGAATACCACGTTATTAGGAAATAAAATTTTGCAGAGTAAAGACAAATAAGTACATATTGGGAACACTTTACGAGAAGAAATAACGCATCGAAAAAAATTAGCTTGTATCTCCTAAACAACACGTGGTAACTCGAAAAGATTTGGTTTGGCATGTATGTCTAAACGTGTAGCCTCAAAAGAGAACACAAATGAGAATTTTCTTTCGTCAAAATTTGTCAGAAAACCACGTTTTAAGGAAATCCCGCAATGTGAGAAATTATCTTGTTTTTCCTAAACAACACGTTGAAACTCGAAAAGTTTTGGTGTTGTGTGTATGTCTAAGCGTGTAGCCTCAAAAGAGAATGCACAGGAGAGTTTTCTCTCCAAGGAACATGTAAGAATACGTTATAAGGAAATACAGTGTTGCAGAGTAAAGACAAATACATACATATTGGAAACACTTTACGAGAAGAAATTACGCATCTTACAATATTAGCTCGTATCTCCTAAACAACAAGTGGAAACTCGAAAACATTTGATTTGGCGTGTACGTCTAAAAGTGTAGCCTCAAAAGAGAACCCACAGGAGAATTTTCTTTCTTCAAAATTTGTCAGAAAACCACGATTTAACAAAATCCCGCATCCTGCGAAATTATCTTTTTTTTTCCTAAACAACAAGTTGTAACTCGAAAAGCTTTGGTGTTGCATGTATGTCTAGTTGTGTAGCCTCAAAAGTGAATGCACAGGATAGTTTTCTCTCGAAAGAATATGTAAGAATACAACGTTATAAGGAAATACAGTGTTGCAGAGTAAAGACAAATACATACATATTGGAAACACTTTAACAGAAGAAATAACTCATCGTAAAAAATTAGCTTGTATCTCCTAAACAACACGTGGTAACTCGAAAGGATTTGGTGTGGTGTGTACGTCTAAACGTGTAGCCTCAAAAGAGAACACACAGGAGAATTTTCTTTCGTCTAAATTCGTCAGGAAACCACGTTTTATGGAAATTCCGCATTGTGCGAAATTATCTTGTTTTTCCTAAACAACACCTTGTAACTTGAAAAGCTTTGGTGTTGCGTGTATGTCTAAGCATGTAGCCTCAAAAGAGAACGCACAGGAGAGTTTTCTCTCGAAAGAAGATGTAAAAATACCACGTTGTAAGGAAATAGAGTGTTGCAGACTAAAGAGAAATATGTACATATTGGAAACACTTTTAGAGAAGAAATAATGCATCGTTCAACATTAGTGTGTATCTCCTAAACAACATGTTGTAACTCGAAAAGATTTGGTGTGGCGTGTATGTATAAATGTGTAGCCTCAAAAGAGAACTGACAGGAGAATTTTCTTTCGTCAATATTTTTAAGAAATCACGTTTTTAGGAAAACCCGCATTGTGCGAAATTATCTTGTTTTTCCTAAACAACACGTTGTAACTCGAAAAGCTTTGATGTTGCGTGTATGTCTAAGCGTGTAGCCTCAAAAGAGAATGCACAGGAGAATTTTCTCTCAAAAGAATATGTAAGAATACCACGTTATAAGGAAATACAGTGTTGCAGAATAAAGACAAATACGTACGTATTGGAACACTTTACTAGAAGAAATAACACATGGTAGAAAATTAGCTTGTATCTCCTAAACAACACATTGTAACTCGAAAAGATTTGGTGTGGCATTTACATCTAAACGTGTAGCCTCAAAAGAGAACCCACAGAAGAATTTTCGTTGGTCAAAATTTTTCAGAAAACCATGTTTTAAGGAAATCCCACATCGTGCGAAATTATCTTGTATTTCCTAAACAACACTTTGAACTCGAAAAGCTTTGGTGTAACGTGTATGTCTAAACATTTGGCCACAAAAGAGAACGCACAGGAGAGTTTTCTCTCGAAAGAATATGTACGAATACCACGTTTTATGGAAATACAGTGTTGCAGAGTAAAGACATATACGTACCTATTGGAAACACTTTACGAGAAGAAATAACGCATCGCTCAAAATTAGCTTGTATCTCCTAAACAACACGTTGTAACTCGAAAAGTTTTGGTGTGGCGTGTACGTCTAAACGTGTAACCTCCAAAGAGAAGCCACAGGAGAATTTTCTTTCGTCAAATTTTCAGAAAACCACGTTTAAAGAAATCCTGCCTCATGCGAAATTATCTTGTTTTCCCTAAACAACATGTTGTAACTCAAAAAGCTTTGGTGTTGCGTGTATTTCTAAGCGTATAGCCTCAAAAGAGAACGCACAGGAGAGTTTTCACTCAAAAGAATATGTAAGAATAGCACGTTATATGGAAATACAGTGTTGCAGAGTAAAGACAAATATGTACGTATTGGAAACACTTTACGGGAAGAAATAACGCATGGTACAAACTTAGCTTGTATATCCTAAGCAACACGTTGTAACTCGAGAAGATTTAGTGTGGCATTTACATCTAAACGTGTAGCCTCAAAAGAGAACCCACAGGAGAATTTTCTTTCGTCAAAATTTTTCAGAAAACCACGTTTTAAGGAAATCCCGCATCTTGCGAAATTACCTCGTTTTTCCTAAACAACACGTTGTAACTCCAAAAGCTTTGGTGTTGCGTGTATGTCTAAGCGTATAGCCTCAAAAGAGAACGCACAGGAGAGTTTTCTCTCGAAAGAATATGTAAGAATACCACGTTATAAGGAAAAACAGTGTTGCAGAATAAAGACAAATACGTATATATTGGAAACACTTTACAAGAAGAAATAACGCATCGTACAAAATTAGCTTGTATCTCCTAAACAACACGTTGTAACTAGAAAAAATTTGGTGTGACGTGTATGTCTAAGCGTGTAGCCTCAAATGAGAACGCACAGGAGAGATTTCTCTTGAAAGAATATGTAAGAATACCACGTTATAAGGAAAAACAGTGTTGCAGAATAAAGACAAATACGTATATATTGGAAACACTTTACAAGAAGAAATAACGCATCGTACAAAATTAGCTTGTATCTCCTAAACAACACGTTGTAACTAGAAAAAATTTGGTGTGACGTGTATGTCTAAGCGTGTAGCCTCAAAAGAGAACGCACAGGAGAGATTTCTCTTGAAAGAATATGTAAGAATACCACGTTATATGGAAATGCAGTGTTGCAGAGTAAAGATAAATAGGTACATATTATAAATACTTTATGAGAAGAAATATGGCATGGTACAAAATTAGCTTGCATCTCCTAAACAACACATTGTAACTCAAAAAGATTTGGTGTGGCGTGTACGTCTAAACGTGTAGCCTCCAAAGAGAATCCACAGGAGAATTTTCTTTCGTCAATATTTGTCAGAAAACCACGTTTTAAGGAAATCCCTCATCGTGCGAAATTATCTTGTTTTTCCTAAACAACACGTTGTAACTCGAAAAGCTTTGGTGTTGCGTGTATGTCTAAGCGTGTAGCCTCAAAGGAGAATGCACAGGAGAGTTTTCTCTCGAAAGAATATGTAAGAATACCACTTTATAAGGAAATACAATGTTGCAGATTAAAGACAAATACGTACGTATTGGAAACACTTAAACTTTACAAGAAGAAATATCGCATCATAAAAATTAGCTTTTATCTCCTAAACAACACGTTGTAACTCGAAAAGATTTGGTTTGGCATGTATGTCTAAATGTGTAGACTCAAAAGAAAACCCACAGGAGAATTTTTTTTCGTCAAAATATGTCAGAAAACGGCGTTTTAAGGCAATCTCGCATTGTGCGAAATTATCTTGTTTTTCCTAAACAACACGTTTTAATTTAAAAGCTTTGGTGTTGCGTGTATGTCTAAGCATGTAGCCTCAAAAGAGAATGCACAGGAGAGTTTTCTCTCGAAAGTAGATGTAAAAATACCATGTTGTAAGGAAATAGAGTGTTGCAGACTAAAGACAAATAAGTACATATTGGTAACACTTTTAGAGAAGAAATAATGCATTGTTCAAAATTAGTGTGTATCTCCTAAACAACATGTTGTAACTCGAAAAGATTTGGTGTGGCATGTACATCTAAACGTGTAGCCTCAAAAGAGAACCAACAGGAGAATTTTCTTTCGTCAATATTTTTAAGAAATCACGTTTTTAGGAAAACACGCATTGTGCGAAATTATCTTGTTTTTCCTAAAGAACACATTGTAACTCGAAAAGCTTTGGTGTTGCGTGTATGTCTAAGCGTGTAGCCTCAAAAGAGAATGCACAGGAGAGTTTTCTCTCGAAAGAATATGTAAGAATACCACGTTATAAGGAAATACGGTGTTGCAGTGTAAAGACAAACATGTACAT